>NC_057798.1:665197860-665415172 GCF_018294505.1 Triticum aestivum | reverse complement strand
CTTTTCCTTTTACCAGAGGGGGAAATGGGGAAAGAGAGAGGGGGGAGAAGGAAAGGGGGCGCCGCCCCTCTCCTTGTCCAATTCGGCCTCCTTCCCTAGGGAGGGCGTGCCACCACTTTTTTGGCTGGTGTGCCTCCCTCCTATGGCCCTTATGGCCCATATCTTCCCCGGGGGTTTCCGGTAACCCTCCCCCCCCCTCGGTACTCCGATATGTATTCCGAAACACTTCCGGTGTCTGAATACTATCATCCAATATATCAAACTTTACCTCTTGACCATTTTGAGACTCCTCGTCATGTTCGTGATCTCATCCGGGACTCTGATAAACATTTGGTCACCAAATCACATAACTCATATAATACAAATCGTCATTGAACGTTAAGCATGCGAACCCTACGGGTTCGAGAACTATGTAGACATGACCGAGACACCTCTCCGGTCAATAACCAATAGAGGAACTTGGATGCTCATATTGGTTCCTACATATTCTACGATGATCTTTATCGGTCAAACCGTAATGACAACATACGTTATTCCCTTTGTCATCGGTATGTTACTTGCCCGAGATTCGGTCGTCGGTATCTTCATACCTAGTTCAATCTCGTTACCGGAAAGTCTCTTTACTCGTTCCGTAATGCATCATCCCGCAACTAACTCATTAGTCACATTGCTTTCAAGGCTTATCATGATGTGCATTGCCGAGAGGGCCCAGAGATACCTCTTCGATACTCGGAGTGACAAATCCTAATCTTGGTCTATGCCAACCCAACAAACACCTTCAGAGATACATGTAGAGCATATTTATAATCACCCAGTTACGTTGTGATGTTTGATAGCACAGAAGGTATTCCTCCAGTATCCGGGAGTTGCATAATCTCATAGTCAAAGGAGTATGTATAAGTCATGAAGAAAGCAAATAGCAATAAAACTTAACGATCATTTTTCTAAGCTAACTGATGGGTCTTGTCCATCACATCATTCTCCTAATGATGTGATCCCGTTCATCAAATGACAACACATGTATATGGTTAGGAAACTTAACCATCTTTGATTGATGAGCTAGTCTAGTAGAGGCATACTAGGGACATTGCGTTTTGTCTATGTATCCACACATGGATCAAGTTTCCGGTTAATACAATTCTAGCATGAATAATGAACATTTATCATGATATAAGGAAATATAAATAACAACTTTATTATTGCCTCTAGGGCATATTTCCTTCAGCCTCCCACTTGCACTAGAGTCAATTATCTAGATTACATTGTAATGATTTTAACACCCATGGAGTCTTGGTGTTGATCATGTTTTGCTCGTGGAAGAGGCTTAGTTAACGGGTCTACCACATTCAAATTCGTATGTATTTTGCAAATCTCTATGTCTCCCTCCTTGACTTGATCACGGATGGAATTGAAGCGTCTCTTGATGTGTTTGGTTCTCTTGTGAAATCTGGAGTCCTTCGCCAAGGCAATTGCTCTAGGATTGTCACAAAATATTTTCATTGGACCCGATGCACTAGGTATTACACCTAGATCAGATATGAACTCCTTCATCCAGACTCCTTCATTCGCTGCTTCTAAAGCAGCTATGTACTCTGCTTCACACGTAGATCCCGCTGTGATGCTTTGCTTGGAACTGCACCAACTGATAGCTCCACCATTCAATATAAATACGGATCCAGTTTGTGACTTAGAGTCATCTAGATCAGTGTCAAAGCTAGCATCGACGTAACCATTTACAACGAGCTCTTTGTCACCTGCATAAACAAGAAACATATCCTTAGTCCTTTTCAGGTACTTCAGGATGTTCTTGACCGCTGTCAAGTGATCCACTCCTGGTTTACTTTGGTACCTCCCTTCTAGACTTATAGCAAGGCACACATCAGGTCTGGTACACAGCATTGCATACATGATAGAACCTATGGCTAAGGCACAGGGAATGACTTCCATTTTCTGTCTATATTCTGCAGTGGTCAGGCATTGAGTCTGACTCAACTCCACACCTTGTAACACAAGCAAGAACCCTTTCTTTGACTGATCCATTTTGAACATCATTACCTGGGAGGAGCCACAAATGTCTCATAGCATCCAAATGCTTTGATCATGGGAACACGTAACGAGTGCATGGAAAGTACTTTCCCACTCCAAACCATAGAGTAGGCACGATCCCTGGGTGGAAAGGTGATGATAAACTTTTCACTAGTTTGTAGGCAATGCCCCAGAAGCAACCTTCCAGCGGTAATACACATTTTCAACGGAACCTTTGCCTTCCAAACAAAGTTCCAAAGGGAACGATCATCCCTTGGATTGCTACTCCAGGCACCAATAGCATATTTGTGATCATGTTCTATTGCTGCCAACTGGTACGCACTCTTCACTATGAATTGTTCATGCTTCTGCGGGAACCAAGCCGTAAAATCATGTCGGTTCCTCTGTGATGTTCGTATCTTAAGGATCTCGCAAACATCCATGGTCCAAAAGTGCTCTTCTAAGCGCTACATAGTCCAGGCACCCTCATCATTTAGAAAATCTGACACCCAATTACACCTGCAATTCCCCTTAGGGGTTATGGGACGAAAGTCAACACCGTGTGGGGTCTAGGGATCCCTCTAAGTCCTGATCGAGGTTCCGTTCCCAACTCTCCATATAAAACCATTTTTGTACTATATCCAAACCATGAACGATACCCTTCCATATGGCTGAAGAACTACCAGAGAAAACCGTGTCCCAAATATTTCCGTTCGGATAGTACTTTGCTTTTACGAGTCGAGCACACAGGCTATCCGGACTCTCAATTAGTCTCCACGTCTGTTTGGCTAACAAGGCTTTCTTAAATACACGCATGTCACAGAACCCCATTCCTCCCTTAGATTTCGGAAGTTTCATCTTATCCCAACTCAGCCAGGCCATCTTCTTTTTTCCCTTTTCCACTCCCTTCCAATTCTCATGAGTTGTGACAAGTCATCACACACCGAAGCTAGGAGTTTGAAAACACTCATAACATAAGTGGGTATGGCATGTGCGACTGACTTGATAAAGAATTTCTTTATTACCAGTAGACCTGAATTGCTCACTCCAATCAATCAACATCTTCCTTAAACTTGCTTGCAGAGTTTCAAACTTGCCCTTATGCATCCTTCCCTCAGGTACTGGTAACCCCAGGTACTTTGGCTTGAACACTTCCCTCGTAATTCCAGGATATTCAACTTCCATCGAGAGTTGTTTTGGACAGTTTTAAGAAAAAAAAAGGATGTAACACTTTGACGGGTTGATAAGTTGACCCACTGCTGCCGCATAAGTGTTCAACAAACCTTTTAATATGGATGCTTGTTATACAGAAGCTCAGAAAAATAACAGTGAGTCGTCTGATGACCCACAAGTATAGGGGATCTATCGTAGTCCTTTTGATAAGTAAGAGTGTCGAACCCAACGAGGAGCAGAAGGAAATGACAAGTGGTTTTCAGCAAGGTATTCTCTGCAAGCACTGAAATTATCGGTAAGAGATAGTTTTGTGATAAGATAAATTGTAACTGCTAACAAGTAATAAAAGTAAACAAGGTGCATCAAGGTGGCTCAATCCTTTTTGTAGCAAAGGACAAGCTTGGACGAACTCTTATATAAAGCAAAGCACTCTCGAGGACACATGGGAATTGTTGTCAAGCTAGTTTTCATCATGCTCATATGATTTGCGTTCTTTACTTTGATAATTTGATATGTGGGTGGACCGGTGCTTGGGTGCTGCCCTTTCTTGGACAAGCTTCCCACTTATGATTAACTCCGCTCGCAAGCATCCACAACTATGAAAGAAGAATTAAGATAAACCTAACCATAGCATGAAACATATGGATCCAAATCAGCCACTTACGAAGCAACGCATAAACTAGGGTTTAAGCTTATGTCACTCTAGCAACCCATCATCTACTTATTAATTCCCAATGCCTTCCCCTATGCCCAAATAATGGTGAAGTGTCATGTAGTCGACATTCACATAACACCACTAGAGGAGAGACAACATACATCTCATCAAAATATCAAACGAATACCAAATTGACATGATTACTTATAACAAGACTTCTCTCATGTCCTCAGGAACAAACGTAACTACTCACAAAGCATATTCATAATCATAATCATAGGAGTATTAATTATCATTAAGGATCTGAACAAATGATCTTCCACCGGATAAACCAACTAGCATCAACTAAAAGGAGTAATCAACACTACTAGCAACCCACAGGTACCAATCTGAGGATTTGGGACCAAGATCGAATACAAGAGATGAACTAGGGTTTGAGAGGAGATGGTGTTGGTGAAGATGTTGATGGGGATTGACCCCCTCTTGATGAGAGGATCGATGGTGATGATGATGTCGATGATTTCCCCCTCCCGGAGGGATGTTTCCCCGGCAGAACAGCTACGCCAGAGCCCTAGATTGGTTCTGCCCAGGTTCCGCCCCGAGAAGGTGGCGCTTCATCCTGAAAGCTTCTTCTTCATTTTTTCCTGGGTAAAAGACACCATATAGCCAAAGATGGGCACTGGAGGCCTGCCAGGGGCCCACAAGGTCGGGGGGCGCGCCCAGGGGGTAGGGCGCGCCCTCCACCCTTGTGGCTGGTTGGTGGCCCCCCTCTGGTTCTTTCTTTGCCCAATATTTTTTATATATTCCAAAAATAAGCTCCGTGAAGTTTCAGGGCTTTTGGAGTTGTGCGGAATAGGTCTCCAAAATTTGCTCCTTTTCCAGTTCAGAATTCCAGTTGCCGACAATCTCCCTCTTCTTGTAAACCTTGTAAAATAAGAGAGAATAGGCATAAGTATTGTGATATAATGTGTAATAACAGACCATAATGCATTAAATATCAATATAAAAGCATGATGCAAAATGGACGTATCATCGTCCGCAAATAATAGATGTGATATTGCCGATGCTGTACTACATATCATCTTAACTCCTTCAAACCCCTCCTCCTCAATGGCCTTGTTAAATATAGCAGACAAGGTATCAACAACAAATAGGAATAAAAATGGGGACAATGGATCACCTTGTCGAAGACCACGAGAGGGAAGGAAGGATTCCAATAATTTGTTGTTGAACTTTACTGAATATTTAACTGAAGTCACACATGCCATGATTCGTGACAAGCATTCTTGAGAAAAACCCCACTTGATCAACATCTCCAAAAAGGCCCAATCCACATGATCATATGTCTTGGATAGATCAAGTTTATAAGCACAGCATGCATGTGTGTTGCCCTTCAAAGACTGGATAAAACCAATGCATTCAAAGGCAATAATGGAATTGTTGGAGATGAGGCGGCCCGGAATAAACACACTTTGATTATTTGAAATTAGCTCTACCAAAATAGGTCGCAACTGGTTCACCAAACACTTCGACACAATTTTATAGATCAAGTTCCGAAGACTAATTGGGCAGAAGTCCTTTAACTCCTAAGGGTGAGCAACCTTCGGAATAAGAACAATCGCCGTATCATTAACAACTTTAGGCATGATTCCCATAACAAAAAAATTCATGACCGCCTCAATAATTTCTTCTCTCAGCACTGCCCAGTTACGTTGATAGAACTACGCCAGAAAACCATCCGTACCTAGCACTTTAATGGGTTCAATCTGAAATAATGCATCCAACACATCCTTTTCAGTATATGCAGCTAACAAATCCTCATTCATCTCCACTATCACTTTTGGTGCAATACTCTAGATCACCATATTGGGGTCAATGGTGGGGTCTTTTGTATATACCTCTTGAAAATATGAACTAGACATAAGTTGCATCTCCAATGGCACATCATACCATGTGACGTCTTGCTTGCGAAGTTTTTGAATCAAATTCCTGCGTGCCCACTGAGGGAGTCATGGATTAGGGGGTATCCGGACAGCCGGACTGTGAATAAAATAACGTGCGGACTATTGAAGCATGAAGATACAAGACTCAAGACTTCGGCCCGTGTCCGAATGGGACTCTCCTTGGCGTGGAAGGCAAGCTTGGCGATCTGGATATTGTGTTTCCTTCCTTGTAACCGACTCCATGTAGACCCTAGCCCTCTCCGGTGTCTATATAAACCGGAGAGGTTGGTCCTTAGAAGGCCGATCACAATTACAATCATACCATCATAGGCTAGCTTCTAGGGTTTAGCCTCTACGATCTCATGGTAGATCTACTCTTGTACTACCCATATCTTCAATATTAATCAAGCAGGAAGTAGGGTTTTACCTCCATCGAGAGGGCCCGAACCTGGGTAAACATTTGTCCCCCTTGCTTCCTGTTACCATCGGCCTTGACACACAGATCGAGACCCCCTACCCGAGATCCGCTGGTTTTGACACCGACACCCGCCACACCGCTCGGCGTTGCAAGTACTGTTTGTTACATTCCCCTTCTCGAGCCATGTAGTGCGTGAACGCTGTAGCCACATCATCTCTTCATGGTACAAAAGTTCATCCAGTTCTCTCATCTTCTTCCAGATGGTCGCACGATCGGCATTGCCAGCTTGCAAGGAGCACAACTCAGCTCGAAACTTTTCAATCTCTCTTGTCACATGTAGTTTTCCTTAATCCAAAATTTTAGCTCTTTCATCAGTCCCTTCCGTGAGTGTGCAACCGAACCTAGATCGCCATTTGGCTTGTTCCTCTCCCAAGCATTCGCCACCACTTACCGTAGTGATGGGTCTCTTTCCCACATGATTTCGCACTGGGGCGACGTACTCCGGCGTTGTTCGCCAGCCACTGGCACGGACTGAATCACCACCGGGAAGTGGTTTGAGTAAGGTGATACAGAATGCAACACCTTCGACGCTAGGAAAAGGTCCCTCCGTGCCGCGTCCGTGCAAGCATGATCGAGCCTTACCTGCACATTAGCTGCATCTTGTTGTTCATTATTGTATGTGAACTGTGTTGGGGAATGTAGTATTTCAAAAAATTTACCTACGCACACGCAAGATCCATCTAGGTGATGCATAGCAACAAGCGGGGAGCGTGTGTCCACGTACCCTCATAGACCGAAAGCGGAAGCGTTGTGACAACACGGTTGATGTAGTCGTACGTCTTCATGACCCGACCGATCCTAGCACCAAAGGTACGGCACCTCCGTGATCTAAACACGTTCAGCTCGGTGACGTCCCACAAACTCTACATCCAGCTGAGGTCAAGGGAGAGTTTCATCAGCACGACGGCGTGATGACGGTGTTGATGAAGTTACCGATGCAGGGCTTCGCCTAAGCACTGCAACGATGTGACCGAGGTGGAAATCTGTGGAGGGGGGCACCGCACACGGCTAAGACAACTGTCAACTTGTGTGTCTATGGGGTGCCCCCTCCCTCGTATATAAAGGAGTGGAGGAGGGGAGGGCCGGCCCTCATAGGGCGCGCCCAAGGGGGGAGTCCTACTCCCAGTAGGAGTAGGTTTCCCCCCTTCCCTTGTTGGATTAGGAGAAGAAGGAAGAGGGAGAGAGAGGGAAGGAAAAGGGGGGCCCGACCCCCCCACCCAATTCAGATTGCGCTTGGGGGGCGTGCCCTCCACCTGGCTGCCTCCTACTCTCTCCCACTAAGGCCCAATAAGGCCCATTGACTCCCTAGGGGGTTCCGGTAACCTCCCCGGTACTCCGGTAAATGCCCGAACTCATCCGGAACCCTTCCGGTGTCCAAACATAGCCTTCCAATATATCAATCTTTATGTCTCGACCATTTCGAGACTCCTCGTCATGTCCGTGATCACATCCAGGACTCCGAACTACCTTCGGTACATCAAAACACATAAACTCATAATACCGATCGTCATCGAGCGTTAAGCGTGCGGACCCTACGGGTTCAAGAACTATGTAGACATGGCCGAGACTCACTTCCGGCCAATAACCAATAGCGAAACCTGGATGCTCATATTGGTTCCTACGTATTCTACGAAGATCTTTATCGGTCAAACCGCATAACAACATACGTTGTTCCCTTTGTCATCGATATGTTACTTGCCCGAGATTCGATCATCGGTATCTTAATACCTAGTTCAATCTCGTTACCGGCAAGTCTCTTTACTCATTTTGTAATGCATCATCCCATGGCTAACTCATTAGTCACATTGCTTGCAAATCTTATAGTGATGTGCATTGCCGAGAGGGCCCAGAGATACCTCTCCGACAATCGGAGTGACAAATCCTAATATTGATCTATGCCAACTCAACAAACACCATCGGAGACACCTGTAGAGCATCTTTATAGTCACCCAGTTATGTTGTGACATTTGATAGCACACTAAGTGTTCCTCTGGTATTCGGGAGTTGCATAATCTCATAGTCATAGGAGCATGTATAAGTTATGAAGAAAGCAATAGCAACAAACTAAATGATCATCATGCTAAGCTAATGGATGGGTCAAGTCAATCACATCATTCTCTAATGATGTGATCTCGTTAATCAAATGACAACTCATGTCCATGGCTAGGAAACTTAACCATCTTTGATTAACGAGCTAGTCAAGTAGAGGCATACTAGTGACACTCAGTTTGTCTATGTATTCACACATGTACTAAGTTTCCGGTTAATACAATTCTAGCATGAATAATAAACAGTTATCATGATATAAGGAAATATAAATAACAACTTTATTATTGCCTCTAGGGCATATTTCCTTCAGTCTCCCACTTGCAGTAGAGTCAATGTCAACAGTAATGATTCTAACACCCATGGAGTCTTGGTGCTGATCATGTTTTGCTCGTGAGAGAGGCTTAGTCAACGGGTCTGCAACATTCAGATCTCTATGTATTTTGCAAATCTCTATGTCTCCCTCCTTTACTTGATCGCAAATGGAATTGAAGCGTCTCTTGATGTGCTTGGTTCTCTTGTGAAATCTGGATTCCTTTGCCAAGGCAATTGCACCAGTATTGTCACAAAAGATTTTCATTGGACTAGATGCACTAGGTATGACACCTAGATCGGATATGAACTCCTTCATCCATACTCTTTCATTTGCTGCTTCTGAAGCAGCTATGTACTCCGCTTCACATGTAGATCCCGCCAGAACGCTTTGCTTAGAATTGCACCAACTGACAGCTCCACCGTTCAGTATAAATACATATCCGGTTTGTGACTTAGAGTCATCCGGATCAGTGTCAAAGTTTGCATCGACGTAACCATTTACGACGAGCTCTTTGTCACCTCCATAAACGAGAAACATATCCTTAGTCCTTTTCAGGTATTTTAGGATGTTCTTGACCGCTGTCCAGTGATCCACTCCTGGATTACTTTGGTACCTCCCTGCTAAACTAATAGCAAGGCACACATCAGGTCTGGTACACAGCATTGCATACATGATAGAACCTATGGCTGAAGCATAGGGAATGACTTTCATTTTCTCTTTATCTTCTACAGTGATCGGCATTGAGTATGACTCAATTTCACACCTTGTAACTAAGGCAAGAACCCTTTCTTTGCTTGATCCATTTTGAACTTGTACAAAACTTTATCAAGGTATGTTCTTTGTGAAAGTCCAATTAAGCGTCTTGATCTATCTCTATAGATCTTGATGTCCAATATATAAGCAGCTTCACCGAGGTCTTTCATTGAAAAATTCTTATTCAAGTATCTTTTTATGATATTCCGAAATTCAGTATCATTTCCGATCAACAATATGTCATCCACATATAATATCAGAAATTCTACAGAACTCCCACTCACTATCTTGTAAATACAAGCTTCTCCAAAAGTCTGTATAAAACCATATGCTTTGATCACACTATCAAAGCGTATATTCCAACTCCGAGATGCTTGCACCAGTCCATAAATGGATCGCTGGAGCTTACACACTTTGGTAGTACCTTTTGGATCGACAAAACCTTCTGGTTGCATCATATATAACTCTTCTTTAAGATATCCATTAAGGAATGCAGTTTTGACATCCATTTGCCAAATTTCGTAATCATAAAATGCGGCAATTGCTAACATGATTCGAACGGACTTAAGCATCACTACGGGTGAGAAGGTCTCATCATAGTCAACTCCTTGAACTTGTCGAAAACCTTTCACAACAAGTCGAGCTTTGTAGACAGTAACATTACCGTTAGTGTCATTCTTCTTCTTGAAGATCCATTTATTCTCTATGGCTCGCCTATAATCGGGCAAGTCAACCAAAGTCCACACTTTGTTCTCATACATGGATCCCATCTCAGATTTCATGACCTCAAGCCATTTTGCGGAATCTGGGCTCATCATCGCTTCCTCATAGTTCGTAGGTTCATCATGGTCAAGTAACATGACCTCCAGAACAGGATTACCGTACCACTCTAGTGCAGATCTTACTATGATTGACCTATGAGGTTCAGTAGTAACTTGATCAGAAGTTTCATGATCATCATCATTAGTTTCCTCACTAATTGGTGTAGGAATCACTGGAGCTGTTTTCTGTGATGAACTACTTTCCAATTCGGAAAAGGTACAATTACCTCATCAAGTTCTACTTTCCTCCCACTCACTTCTTTCGAGAGAAACTCCTTCTCTAGAAAGGATCCATTCTTAGCAACGAATATCTTGCCTTCAGACCTGTGATAGAAGGTATACCCAACAGTCTCCTTTGGGTATCCTATGAAGATAAATTTCTCCAATTTGGGTTCGAGCTTATCAGGTTCAAGCTTTTTCACATAAGCATCACAGCCCCAAACTTTCAGAAATGACAACTTGGGTTTCTTGCCAAACCACAGCTCATAAGGTATCCTCTCAACGGATTGAGATGGTGCCCTATTTAACATGAATGCAGCCGTCTCTAAAGCATAACCCCAAAACGATGGCAGTAAATCAGTAAGAGACATCATAGATCGCACCATATCTAATAAAGTACGATTACGACAATCGGACACACCATTACACTGTGGTGTTCTGGGTGGCGTGAGTTGCGAAACTATTCCGCATCGTTTCAAATGAAGACCAAACTCGTAACTCAAATATTCTCCTCCATGATCAGATCGTAGAAACTTTATTTTCTTGTTATGATGATTTTCCACTTCACTCTGAAATTCTTTGAACTTTTCAAATGTTTCAGACTTATGTTTCATCAAGTAGATATACCCATATCTGCTCAAATCATCTGTGAAGGTCAGAAAATAATGATACCCGCCGCGAGCATCAACACTCATCAGACCGCATACATCAGTATGTATTATTTCCAATAAGTTTGTGGCTCGTTGCATTGTTCCAGAGAACGGAGTCTTAGTCATCTTGCCCACGAGGCATGGTTGTCAAGCATCAAGTGATTCATAATCAAGTGATTCCAAAAGCCCATCAACATGGAGTTTCTTCATGCGCTTTACACCAATATGACCTAAACGGCAGTGCCACAAATAAGTTGAACTATCATTATTAAACTTATATCTTTTGGCATCAATACTATGAACATGTGTATCACTACTATCAAGATTTAGTAAAAACAGACCACTCCTCAAGGGTGCATGACCACAAAAGATATTATCCATATAAATAGAACAACCATTATTCTCTGATTTAAATGAATAACCGTCTCGCATCAAACAAGATCCAGATATAATGTTCATGCTTAATGCTAGCACCAAATAACAATTATTCAGGTCTAAAACTAATCCCGAAGGTATATGTAGAGGTAGCGTGTCGACGGTGATCACATCAACTTTGGAACCATTTCCCACGCGCATCGTCACCTCATCCTTAGCCAATCTTTGCTTAATCCGTAGCCCTTGTTTCGAGTTGCAAATATTAGCAACAGAACCAGTATCAAATACCCAGGCGCTACTACGAGCATTAGTTAAATACACATCAATAGCATGTATATCAAATATACCTTTCACTTTGCCATCCTTCTTCTCCGCCAAATACTTGGGGCAGTTCCGCTTCCAGTGACCAGTCCCTTTGCAGTAGAAGCACCCAGTCTCAGGCTTAGGTCCAGACTTGGGCTTCTTCACTTGAGCAGCAACTTGTTTGCCGTTCTTCTTGAAGTTCCCCTTCTTTCCTTTGCCCTTCTTCTTGAAACTGGTGGTCTTATTAACCATCAACACTTGATGCTCCTTCTTGATTTCTAGCTCTGCAACCTTTAGCGTCGTGTAGAGCTCGAGCATAGTCTTATCCATCCCTTGCATATTGTATTTCACCATGAAGCTTTTGTAGCTTGGTGGCAATGATTGAAGAACTCTGTCAATGACACTATCATCAGGAAGATTAACTCCCAGTTGAGTCAAGTGGTTGTGGTACCCAGACATTCTGAGTATATGTTCACTGATAGAACCATTCTCCTCCATTTTGCAATTGTAGAACTTATTGGAGACTTCGTATCTCTCAGTCTGGCCATTTGCTTGAAATATTAACTTCAACTCACTACAAAAAAAGACACATCCGTGACATTTTGGGCCGAACGATTTTTTTTCTGTCATACATATGACACTTCTATGACGATAATTGTGAAAAAACCCGGTATCATCATAGATGTGGTGGGCTCCTACTTCTATGACAAAAAATCATGACAGAAAATGGGCTTTTCGTCCTAGGCGGGCTGAAGACGCAGCTGCATGACATTCTTTGGGCCATCCATGACGGAAAAAACCGTGGTAGAAGTGAGGGGGAGGAAAATTTCAGGGAGTTGCCGGTTACGGTGGGAGGTCGGGGGCCGAGCGATGCGCGTTTCTCTCGTACACGTACGCACGTGTGTGCGAGGCGTTGGCTCTAACTTAACCCGAGCGAGGTGTTGGGCTCTAACTGAATCCGAGCGATTGCACTGTAGGCTACGAGTTACTGAACCCGAGCAATCAATTGATGGCTGTTAACTGAACCCGATCGAGCGATTCCTTCGCTACTGCTTCTAACTGAAGCCGATCAATTGGATGAACAGTGAGCATTGCGGGGGGGTGGATGAACAGTGAGCAGTGGTGTTGCCTCTGGATGAACAGGACCCCGTGGTGTGGAGGGCTGGATGAACAGTAGACGGTGGAGAGGTGGCCGTGGAGGGGTGGTTGAACAGGACCCTATGGTGTGGAGGGCTGGATGAACAGTAGATGGTGGAGGGGTGCCCGTGGAGGGGTGGTTAAACAGGAGCTGGTGGAGTAGCGCGCGGTCGAGGCTAGATGAACAGGAGCCCGTGGAGGCTGGAGGAGGTCGACGGTAGCCCGTGGAGGCCGGAGGAGGTCGACGGTGGAGATGAACAGTATCCCGTGGAGTCCCGTTTTGCGGTATGCCACACCCCTCCCGATCAACAGGACCCCCGTTTCGACCATAGGAGGTCCGTTTTGTCCGTTTTGCGGTACGCCACACCCCTCCCGATCAACACGACCCCCGTTTCGACCGTAGGAGGTCCGTTTCGTCCGTTTTGCGGTACGCCACACCCCTCCCGACCAACAGGAACCCCGTTTCGACCGTAGGAGGTCTATTTCTTCCGTTTTGCGGTACACCAGACCCCTCCCGATGAACAAGATCCTGTTTCGAACGTGGCCGGTCGAACACAAGGCTGTTTCCTCCATTGTGCGGTACGCCAGGCCTCATTTCCATCGCCTATTCCGTCCAAGCCCTCCCGATGAACACGACCACGCATTCCGTTTCGACCCAGCCGGTTGGCTCCCACACATTCCGTTGCCTCCCGATGAACACGACCATGCATTCCATTGCCTCCCCATGAACACGACGACGATGTTGTTTCTCCGTTCCGACCCAGCCATGTACGTATGCACGAGTAGGCGTTCGAGACCCTGCCCGTATGTACGTACGTGGCCGTATTTTCTTTCTTGCACCCTCGCCGCTGTATGTACGTGTACATGCTACGTGCGCGCCTCTACTACGACACATGCGCGCCTCTACATCTACCAGTATATATGTACGTACATGTTCGCGACCAGAATGACAACGCTACATACGCTTCGACCAGGTGGGTCCCGACTGTCAGGCACTTCCTTGTGTGCGAAGATGTAGCTGGTGGGTCCCAGCAGTCAGGGGGCCGAATCATTTTTTTGCCCGGACGCACTTTCTTGCATGCGAAGATGTAGCTGGTGGGTCCCAGCAGTCAGGGGGGCGAATCGTTTTTTTCGGACGCACTTCCTTGCATGCGAAGATGTAGCTGGTGGGTCCCAGCAGACAGGGGGAAACGTTTTTTTCGCGAAATACGGTGGCCCGTCCGGTGGGTCCCCGCTGTTAGGTGGAGGAATAATTATTTTGCACGTAATAACGAGGCACTTCCTTGCTGCGGCCGTGGACCCAGTTGTCAGCCTCTCCACGTATAGTCCGCGTCCGATGGAAGCCATTCCTTGACCATGTTGACCACGCCACGCCGAGAGCACCAGGGCGGTGGACGACGGCGAGGCCTAGGAAGGGGACGACGCAGAGCCGGGGAAGACGTGGCAGTGGATGCCCACGCGTAGAGGAGTATGAGGGTTCACTCGTTCGGCTGCGGTGTGAGGCTGCCGTCACCGCAGAATAACAGGGGGTGTGGGTGCGTAGAGGGATGGCCTGGCTAGCGGTGGGAGTAGTAGGGGGGTGAGGCCTCCACGGCATCACAGCCGGCCATGGCCGGCGGGAGCAGGCGGCACGACCGGTGCTGCTTTGGGCGGCTGGAGCAAGAAGACCAGAGGTTGAAGAAGCACTACGGGCATTGGATGGACATCGTAAAGTCGCTGGAGCTAGAATCGTTCATATATTGACTAAAGTTGACAAAGGTCTCCGTCCCAGCTAGCAGGGGTATTCATTTTTTTGTGCGTAATAAGGAGGCACTTCCGGTGGGTCCGAGCTGACAGCGGGGGGAACGTTTTTTTTTTGCGAAATACGGTGGCTCGTCCTGTGGGTCCCAGCAGTCAGGGGGAAACGTTTTTTTCGCGAAATACTGGTGGCCCATCCGGTGGGTCCCTGCTGTCAGGTGGAGGAACAATTAATTTCTGCATAATAAGGAGGCACTTCCTTGCGGCTGCCGTGGACCCAACTGTCAGCCTCTCCACGTATAGTACTCTTTCGATGGAAGTCAGTCGTTGACCACATTGACCACGCCGCGCTGAGAGCACCACGGCGGTGGACTACGGTGAGGCCTAGGAAGGGGACGATGCAGAGCCGGGGAAGACGCGGCAGTGGAAGCCCGCGCGGAGAGGAGTACGAGGGTTCACCGGTTCAGCTGCGGTGTGAGGTTGTCGTCACCGCAGAATAACAGGGGGTGTGGGTGAGTAGAGGGATGCCCTGGCCAGCGGTGGGAGTAGTAGGGGCGCTGAGGCCTGCACGGCAGCACAGCCGGCCACGGGAGGCGGGAGCAGGCGGTCCCGCCGGCGCTGCTTTGACGGCTGGAGCAAGAAGATCAGAGATTGAAGAAACACGACGACCGTTGGATTGACATCCAATAGTTACGTCTACTTGAATCGTTTGTTGACGTACTATATAATAACTAAAAAATCTTGCATACGCGTCAACTAAACAGGCCCACAAGTCAGACCACTCCCTCTTTTTTTTAATAATTTATATATAGCTCATGGCAACTTCTTATGCAATTTATTGCAGTCATTTTTTTTGGTTGGCCAGGGCCAATTTTGCATATTTCTGTCAGTTCCAAACTAATTTTAATACCGAAATGTTGAGCCAGATTTAAAGTACTTTGAACATATATTTAAATTAGGTTAATGCCCAGTGAAATAGGAATCTGAAAATGTGAGAAAATCAGAAATTATAAAGTAATTGCCAATTTGTCATCTGTTTTTATATTTACAACCCATTTCATATTACTTTCAAGATTTACAGGCGTCTTGAAAGAGTTGCAGCCCATCAGGGCGTAGAAAAATAAGTAGGCATGGATTGGGTTTTCTTGAGAAAGATAAACTGGGCTCATTTTCACAAAGAAAAAATAGACGGGCTGGTCACATGGTGAACATAAAATATAAGTCTGGGCTAGACGGGCCACAGCCCAGTTCAAACCCTGCTCCGTCCCAACAATACCAAACAAAAAAAATACTGCTCGAGTAGCGACGTCCCAGGTGCCAGCCGATCTTGTGTTTTTCTCTTGTCTATTGACTATATACGCTCACAATGTCGTGGGTCCCAGATGTCAAGAAAACACTAGGAGGAAGCATTTTATTTTTCCATACGCTGACGTGGTGGGCCCCTACTGTCATCCTCTCCACGTACTTCTGCCAATTCCTGTTGTTTGTTGACCATGTTGACAACGCGAGAGGGCGGCGCCGCGGCGAGCACACCAAAGCGTGCGGAGGACGTCGGCGTTAACGATTTAGGAGACGGTGGGGCGGTGATGCGTGCGTTGAGGCGCAGCCAGCCGTGGGAGGCGGAAGCAGGCGGCCCCGCCGGTGCTAGTTTGGTTTTGGCGGCTGGAGGAAGACAGGACTGAAGAAACACGACAGACTGTAAAAGCAGCAGGAGTACTTAACAACCTTAACTGAAACCAGCATTGGCACTTAACAACCAAATCCGAAAGCAGTATGAGTACTTATACAGGTTCAACCGTACAAAGCACGCCTCGAACAGTGCTACTTTGCCTACAATTAACCAAGGGTGAGGCCGCCAAGCCCCAGGACAAGGCCCAGGCGCCACCCCGCGCATCCACATTCTTCTGAAAGCGGCTTCATCTCGCAATGTGGTCAATAAACAGGATATTCGCTTTAGAGCCATGGAAAAGCATGAACATAATCTTCTATCCTATTCTCCAAGATGGATGGGCCTTCATTATTTGGGACCACCCATGAATAAGTATCTTTTCACCTCCAAGGGGAATTGAGTAGGTCGACATAAACATCATGTTGTGACCAAGCGCAAGTCTGACCCGACCATGGTCAGGCATCTGTATAGGAACAATAGAACTCGGCAGTTCCTATTTCAAGAAGATCACAGCTATAAAACTGTGTATAAGCAATAGTTTATGAACAACATATATAACAGAAAATAGCTCGTACCATAAGTTTCTCGACACAGTTGGACCTGTTCAACGAGTGCAGCAGTGGCACACATATCCCACGTGGCCTTCCACCATTGAAATGCCCCACAAGGACCTCAAGACGATCAATAAAGTGTAGGAACTTGTGGATGTCGATCCAGTCAATTTCAGTGCCATTAGTAACAGCCAAGTTATTACAGAGTAACAAACGAGCAGACTGCTTAACTCTGAAAAACCTACACGTGCCACCAATTATAAGAAAATATTAGTTAGAAGTAGCATCTTCGTGAGAGATTCGTTGCTAATTCTAAAGTTAAATTGTGATTAGTTAGACAGAATAGGTGGATTAAGAAGTAATCAAGGCAACAAGCAAGAACTAGATACAAAACTAACATGGATGAACAATTGGAACGACGTCGGGGTGGAAGATCGCAGTGAAGATGAGATCAGGTTCTGCTATTTCTATCAACATTCGTGCGCCAACTTTCAGTCCGTAACACTTGAGAAAGTTTATCCAAGTTCGGCCATAAAAAAAGCAGCGATCTTCTTGGTTCATGAACCCAACTCGGAAGTAATATCCATGGCTTGTCTTCACTGTGACCATTAAACTAGTGTATTCAGTTATGGCAAGGCCGAGCATCTTGAGTACATGTGTTTTGGCAGAGTAAATAATACACTGCAGGAAAAATAATATGAGAACACAACATGTTCAAAAAAAACCACCCTCTCGGATAGAGAAGAGGATTCTAGGAACATACTGTGCATGTTTCAAAATGTTGTGTTAGGATGAGAAGGAACAAGTGTGGCGTCTCGCCGAGGGCGCAGAAATCTGTAGGGTACTCGCACTTTGGGGACATCAACTGAAATAAACTAGATTCAGTATGAAGAAAAATGCATCAACGACGGCGGCTGCCATCCTAGGATTACCTGCGACCAAGGGACTTGGATTTATCGGGGATGGATGAAGAATTCGTACCTGGTTCTCCATGAGAAAACCCTATGCAATCACCGAGCGGGGGTTTTCTCTGAACAAGCAGACGAGGGAGAAGTTGTCACTCCCTAGCTAGTTCATGCATTAGAGTGTTGCATCATGTTTATTCTTTCAACAGAAACCTGAAATGGGGATGTCAGAACCCCCAAGCCCCTCTGAAACCAACTAGGGTTTACTAAAAACTTTTTCAATGAACCTGAAATGCCCTTCTAAAATGTCCATCATTTTTGTCTTGGTTCAGAACCTCTGCCAAAAGTGTTGCACAATTTTCTAGGTCATCTTAGGGTCTTTGAATTAAATGATAAGTGTTTGAATTTGGGCATTTAAAATTATATAAAATATTTCAAATGCTCAAATATTCCTAAACTGAAATGTTTCATGTTGGAAATATTCCAACTTTGGACCAGGAGCAGTTTGGTGATTTTAGGAGTTGCCTAGGTATTTTTAATAATTCAACAAAGCTGCAGAAAAATAGAAAAAAACAGAAAGGAAGGACTTACCTGGCGCCTGCAACCCGGCCCACCTGCCGGGCCAGCCCAGCGCCGCGCCAGCGAGCTGCTTGCCGGCCAGGCAGGCAGGCAAGGTGCTCGACGGCGAGCACCGCATGGGTGCCACGCACCTGCTCGCCGCCTCGTCGCTCCACTCACCCGGCTAACGACGTGGATCGACCCCTCTCTCTCTCCCCCGAACCCCCCAGACGCCCCCTCTCCTCTCCAGCTCCTAACCCTCGCGCTCCCCAGCCATGGCCGACGCCACCGCCGTCGCTCCCTCGTCGTAGCCGCGCTCCCCGCCGCCCGTGCTCCGTCTCGTGGTGTCCAGGAGCTCCGCCGCCGTCCACTTCGTCGAGCTAACCGAGCCCCGCGTGCTCGTGAGGCCCGAGTCCACCGCACCGACCTCGCCCGAGTTCGCCGTTGCCGGAGATCCCCTTCAACGCCGTCGCCGCATCAGCTCGTCCCCGACCCCGCTGGTGGCCTCTACGGGCGCTCTGTGAGCCTAGCTACCCCTCCTACCCTTCCTCTCTCGCCCCCGAGCCGTGTAGCCACCGCACGAAGATCACCCGCACGCACCGCCGCGGATCTCGTCGCCGACGTGCTCCCGGCCATCCTCCGGCCACCTCACGGTGTCCAACGCACTCACCACGCTGCGTTGAGTCCAACCGTGCACTCCCCGCACCTCACCGCACACCCTAGCCCCGAGTTCGCCTTCACCCGAACTCCGGTGACTGCCTAGGTCGTCGCCGGCGCCAACTCCGGCCACCCCGACCTCAACTCGCTCCACCAAGAGCTGCGGTTCATCCCCAGCTCCACGTAGATGCCTTCCGCGCCCCATTTGGTGGCCGGAATGGCCAAAACCACTTCCGCCGCCGCGTCGGGCTCGCCGGCGACTAAACGCCGGTGCAGCCATTTTGACTTTGACCACGGGTGGGCCTTGGTTGACTCTGTTGAGTCAATGACAGGTGGGGCCCCCTTCTGCTAATTATCCAGATTAGTTTAACTAAATTAAATTAGTTAATTATCCACTGACACCCTGGACCCACGCGTCAGGTTTGACCTGGACCGGGTCTGTTGACTTGCTGAGGTCAGCATGACCTCATGCTGACGCACTAAACCTTTTCTGAAATTAAAATAAATCTAAAATGATTTATAAATTCCAGAAATTGTTGCAAACTTCAAAAATTCATATAAATTCAACCGTAGCTCCAAATCAAACAAATTATATATGAAAAATGATCAGAAAAATCCAATCTATCCATCTATACTAGTTCCATGTATGTTTAAACAAACTAACTTGAGGTTTAGTGCAGAACAAGATAAAACACTTTAAAGAGCCATTTATGAGTTTGAAATTTGAATCTTTGGTTCAAATTGATTCAAACCCATCTGGTTTTAGTTGCATTAGCCCAACACACTCATATTGCCATGTTTCATGCATGCATCATATTGTCGCACATTGTTTGGTGATAGTTGTGTATTGGTGTTCTTTGCGGCAGGTTCTGCCTCCGAGGAGTACCGTGATTACCCTAGCGAAGAACCGTATCCATGCATCGATCCATCAGGCAAGCAACCAACCATTTGATCATATCGATACAATCCCATGTTCTCGCTCTTGCTCTCTTTTACTGCATTAAGACAACGTGTTTCAAACTGCTGTGTGCTAGGGTAGTTGAACCCATTTCCTCTGCATGACCTGTCATTGCCACAGTAATTAGATGAAACCCACTAGCATGTGTAGGAATTGATTGAGCCATATGTATGTGTTGTTCCTACCTTGCTATGCCTGCTATGCTTAGAGTCGTGTCAGGTCTGGTTCATCTGGGTGATGGGCTAGAGTGAAATGATCATGTCGGTAATGAGAGTGATGTGGTGAACACGATTTAGTAAAGGTATCGATGAGAGGCCATGTAGGAGTACATGGTGGGTTGTTTCATTGAAGCCGACCTTAAGAACTGAGATCTGTATGCGTGATTTAAGATTCAGCTACTACCATGCATTGGGCCCTGAAATATGACCCCGCTCGACTTCTTATTCACCCTAGTCCTCTGTCCAGGAGTTGCAAGTAGTTTCTGGTGTTTGTAGCTTACTGGAGGCCGTGGACAGCGCTGACCCACGGGGTGGGCTGTGATGCGGTAGGTACGTGGCACGGTGTATCGAATACCCGTTAGGTATCTCGGGAACCCTGTACACATCGTTCGGGGCCGTATGGGAAACCTCGGTCGGACTCCCTGCGGATGGAACCTGGATAGGCGATAAACCTGGACTAGAGACTTAGGTGTTTAGGTAGGTCGTGGTCTACACCCACGTCGGCTTTCGCTTGAAGTCTGTCGAGCACATGTCGTGTGCAGACGCTAAGTGGTGGAAACATGTATGAAGAAGTACACCCCTGCAGGGTTAACATGATCTATTCGAATAGCCGCGTCCGCGGTAAAGGACTACTTGGTTGCTTATACAGTTCATAGACAAGTGAATGGATACTACTAAAAATCTCAAGATAAGCGTGAGTGCCGAGGATGGCTCTTCCGTAGGATGACGGAGGTGGATCCTCGGTGGTGTATTGAAGTGGTGAGTAGTGGACTCGTGTGCGCAAAACCATTTCAAGTTGGAGTCTCGTAGGATAGCTTAGCCAAGAGTCAAAGCTGGCTTGCTGCAATAACTCCACCAACCCTTCTTGATAATGTGCATGTATGTAGGATCTGACGTAAGTCTTGCTGGGTACCTTTGTACTCATGTTGCTATAATTTACATTTTATAGAAGACGCTGCAACCCCTTCTGATGGGTTCTTCGTAGATGTTGACATCGATGAGTAGACTGAGGCCCAGGTGGTAATCCTGAGCTTGTGAAGGTCCACGTAGTATAGCTAGGCTTTCCAAGCCTCTTTTATTTTACTAGTTGTCTGTACTCAGACAAGTTACTTCCGCTGCTGGTTTGTATGACTGTATGACTTGAATGTAGGTCGTGTGACCCGTACTGTATGTATGTTATGTATGGCTCTCTGAGCCTTTAAATAAAGTACTTGTGTCGTAGAGTCATGTTGTGATGCCTTGTTGTATTTGCACATATCGAGCATATTGTGTGTATGATTGAAATGCTTGGTATGTGTGGGATCTGACTATCTAGTTGTCTATCTTTAGTAGCCTCTCTTACCGGGAAATGTCTCCTAGTGTTTCCATTGAGCCATGGTAGCTTGCTACTGCTCCGGAACACTTAGGCTGGCCGGCATGTGTCCTTCTTCGTTCCTGTGTCTGTCCCTTCGGGGAAATGTCACGCATTGAGTACCGGAGCCCTGTTAGCCCGCTACAGCCCGGTTTACCGGAGTCCTGCTAGCCCAGTGCTACAGCCCGGACCCACTTGCTGATGACCGACACGTTCGATGCTGGGTCATGGATGCCTGTCCCTGTAAGTCTGTGCCACTTTGGGTTTACGACTAGTCATGTCAGCCCGGGCTCCTTATCATATGGATGCTAGCGACATCATCATATACGTGAGCCAAAAGGCGCAAACGGTCCCAGGCAAAGGTAAGGCGACACCCGTGGGAATACCGTGCGTGAGGCCACAAAGTGATATGAGGTGTTACAGGCTAGATCGATGTGACATTGAGTCGGGATCCTGACAGAAGGGGATTCAGGCCCAGTGAAATATTGTCGCTTCGTCCGTCCAGCTTACTGCTAAAGCTGGAAAGGGGGGTTGTGATTTGACGGCTCATTGGGCATTACTGCGGTGCTACGACCGGGG
This sequence comes from Triticum aestivum, assembly GCF_018294505.1. Classification (NCBI taxonomy): domain Eukaryota; kingdom Viridiplantae; phylum Streptophyta; class Magnoliopsida; order Poales; family Poaceae; genus Triticum; species Triticum aestivum. The sequence goes on along the minus strand of NC_057798.1, from coordinate 665,393,095 downwards.
TGTGTCTACCATGAAGTTGTGCACTCTAATTTGTGCATATGGCACGTGGACCCCATTGCCGGTTGCCCCACACATCAGCGAAAGGAAGTAGAAAGATAGGAGTAACTTGTTACACATAAATATATATTTTGACAGAGATATACTCCCTCTGTAAAGAAATATACAAATCTTTTATGTCACAGGCTCACCTTGCCAAGAAATATAATCCCTCTGCAACGCACGGGCATTATGGGGGTTCAGCTTTTTTATGGGGGTTCAGCTGAGAATATAATACTCAGATAGGCTCACGGTTCTGGACTTTGGGCCGCAGGCCGACCCTGCATGTTTGGGGGCCCATGTGTTCTACCTCAGCGCTTTTCATATTGCAAGTGATCGGTACGGCGCTGGTTTTAGATGCTGTCGCAAGGCGAATACACAAAATTGAATAAAGCACGACAGCTGTTGGAATGAAATCGAACGACAGTTCCTAACCAGCAATTAGAGTTGCAATTCTATCAATGATATACCATGTGATAAATAATATTGTCGTACTACTTATACACATAGGACACTTGTTTCACCATGCCAGATTATTACATCAAAATCTCTCGGAGGATAGATCAGTTCGGCAGTTGCGTGCTGCTACTGAAGAATTTCAAAGTTGATTTGGACCAGCTCTCCTTGCCGAGAAAGTTTGATTTTGACATCATTCCCTACCGCAAGATATGATTTAGATTTGAACCTTGACCATCCTTTAGCATCAATCATCATGCGACCATCCTTTGTACTTACGGTATATTGAGCAGGTTCATTCACACCAAGGCTGCGCATGGTAAGAGAAACTTGGCCGCGGTCGCCCGGATTGTTGAACGACTCCCTCGTTGCTCTAGGTTTGTTTGCAAACAAGAAGACATACCCAAACAGTTAGATCAACATAGTGAATCATGTGAAACAACATGGAAAGAAAAAAGAACGAAGCACTTGGGCGGCCAATGCTTACCAAGAAGGTGGACATGTCAGTTTTTGTAAGGACTTTGGTATATGAAGTGCGAACTGCAGCCCAGTCTGTTGCCAGTGCAACTGCACGGGCCGGACCAGATGCAAGTGCAAGTGTTGGTGCACGTGCCAAAGCTGCTGCTGCTGCCGGAGATGGTGCTCCTTGTAGAGCTGGTGCCGGTGTCGGAGCAGGTGCCGGTGTCGATGCCCGATCCTCCGGTAGATCAGACTAATCAGCTGACGCGGTCGGTGCCCAATCCTCAATTGGATCAGACTGAGCTGCTACCGCTGTCAGTGCTAGAGCAACTACCGGTGCTCGATCTATGCGAGACAGCAGCGATCGTGTCTGGTCTGCTATGATCAGCTTTCTAACTTGACTAGGATCCGTGACCGTGATCCAGTTTTTTTCTTCATTTCTTTTAAACGCGAGAAGGACTAATTGTGGCGTTTTTTGTTAAACCAAACTGCAGTTCATCATAGGGATTCAGCTTGTACTCAGACAACAGACTGATCCAATTTTTTCCAGTAATATAAGTGATGGACAGTGCCTTTGTTACTGACATGACATAAGAAGTGAAACCTGCAAAAATAGCCATCATAGAGCAAACCAAACGGTTTATTCTGTGAGGAATGTCACATGGCAAAACCTGCATCGTAAAATTGCAGGAAAAGAAAGAAAACATGACATTAAATCAATAAGATTTAGACAGTAAATCGATAAGATTTACTTGATGCGACACAAGTGAATCCTTACCAGGAAATCACTATGTTGAAGTACTAAACAGAAGATTGATCGTCCAACTACGCGTGGCATGCAGGGGGCCTGCCTACTCCCACAAGCAGGATAGTCCAAAGGTCATGACAAATCGTATGGACCGAACATCCATGGGACTGGAAATCCTGGTGGGTGCGATAAACCCTGCAATGCGTACAGATATTGGAGTGTAACCATAATTGATAAACTGTCCTCACAAAAAATATGATATGGATACTTCAAAATGTACATACTGAATTGAGTGGACAGACATTAACATAGACCGTTCTCAGGACTGACCACACACCAAAAGCGGCAATACTAATAAACAATACAGGGTTCACAAACACAAATCAAGTACTGAACAATAGTACTTACTACAGACAAGCAAAGTTGCACTAACTAAACTCTACAGACTATTTCTTGCCACCGACCTACGGGATGAACCCCGCATAACTGACAAGGCCATGGACTTCGTGTGAGATGTCTACATGCACCATCACCATCTTGTCAACCTTGGAGAACCTAACAGAGTGGTCTTTCCACTCATAAACATGATGATGAAGACATGCCGCATCAGATTTGTCGGGAAGCTTTACAAGAACCACACCCTTCATAATCGAAGGCACAACCAGGAAATTGTTGTGGTCAAGTACAGCTTTGAGAACACGCCTGAAAACAATGCTACAGGAAAACACTAGTTCTGGACACGTGGTGACAAGGACACAGCAGCTGGATAGTTCAACAGTAGAACTCATCATCAGGTCTTCCAGTTCACACGACATGACCTTGAGAACTTCATCTCCACCGCGGACCTGGTTCTAATTCAAACAGAAACCATATTTTATTACTACCTCCATTCAGAAATATAAGATGATTTTCGATATTATACTCCATATATGACTACATATACGCACATAAATGAGTGAACAAAACCACTAGAACATGTCTTCAAAGGCATGAGAGTAGAGGGATTACATGCAATATCCATAAAACAAGTTACTGAGGCAAATATACCCTCTTAAAAGGTAGCATTGATGTTCATAAAGTACTCCCTCCATCCCAAAATTCTTCTCTGAGATTTGTCTAGATACGGATGTATCAAGTCACATTTTAGTATTAGATACATCCGTATCTAGACAAATCTAAGACAAGAAATTTGGGACAGAGGGAGAAGTTGAAAGTAATCTATAAGAAATCTGTGTCAACCTCTCGCATGTTTTGGTCAAAAGAGGAATTTATAACCGTCATTTGGCACACTAAAATCACATGCAAGATCACCCAGAAAGTTGTACTACCAGTACTAGTACTGCGTGTTAGATGAAAAAACACGATCAAGATCGAGAAAAAGATCGTCAACAAGAGACATTACCTGGACTTGCTTAATGAGGGATCCCGGAGAGGGGGGCTTGGACAGGGCGATGGCTTTGAGCTTGTCTGCGGTAGTCTCGGTGGGGTGCTTGCGCTTCTTCGTACCATGAGCCTCAACGGTTTTGGCCAGAGCCATAGACATCACGTCGGTCGGTGCTCCGGCGTCCATCCAAGAGAGGAAGCTGAGAGAGAAGAGTGAAAGGAGGAACGAGATGAGGGAGAAGCGAAGCGAGTGGGGGTTTTCTTCAAGAGAGGAAGCTGAGAGAGAAGAGCGAAATGATGGTTGCTTCGTCCGTCCAACTTACTGCTGGAAAGGAGGGGGTTTTGTGATTTGACGGCTCATTGGGCATTACTGCGGTGGTTCGGTCGGGGTAGTCTACCGTCACTCTACTACGGAGTAATTTAGTGCATGGCTGGTGGACCCAGGTGTTGGTTGTCCCACACGTCAGTGAAAGTGAGTAATTTAGTGCATGGCTGGAGGAGGATCCGCACGGTAGAGCGTGTCCACTATTTTTCATTCTGAAAAAAAATGATTATAGCAAGTGTTTCCACTCTTACGACGGAGGAGTGCGAAACATGGTAGCCACTTGAACATACACGGTGCTCCTACTACTAGGCATGTGCAGTGGTTCATATGTCAGTACTACACAATCTTGTTGTTAGTGTAGTAAGATATGATGCCCATGTCAACTACTCTTATATGTAACATAGTACCGCTTTTTCGACTGTCCGGTCGAGAATGAACGGTGAGATCAATGTTAACAGAACTAGGTCCACAGTGCACGGAGAGTACGGTGCTACAGTACTCCATGAAACATGAACCATATGAAGCACATCCAATAGTGTTAGACAGGGTGTATGAAGGGCGCACGGGATGGGAGCAAAAGTTCCCTTCTCGACCCACTTTTGGGTGCTTGGCAGAGTGCATGAAGGGTGCATGAGTCCACACTAGTAGGTTGAAAAAAATACACGAAAAGGAAACAACTATATTGAGATGAGAATGCAACCAAACACACCCACCCGCTTTGTGCTACAGTGACTGATCTGCACCGTCTGAGTTTGATCCAACGGTCATGTTGCACCGAGACATGTACATGCCCATGTAGAGGGCGCCTAAACACCACCAAAGTCCCTCTGCTTCTTGAGGCGCACGACGTTGGTGATGCAGGGTGCAACTACCCGTAGAGCCCGCTCCCGGTCGATGGGAGCCAGCTTGTCAAAGACGGCGTCCAATGGCACGAATGGATTCCAGTAATGGAGCCCTGAAAGGATTCGCCCGACAACGGCGACGGAAGCCCGCAACCCCTCCTTGTCCAGCTCAGCCCCCACCATCACGCGGAGACGGCTCAGCTCCTCGGAGATATAGGTAAAGAAGGAGACTAGGTTAGGAAGCCGCAGCTCGTTGAAGAAGGAGACCAGCCCGGTATCGTCGCGTTGGCACGATAGTAGGCATCGCGCAGCCGCAACATGTGCGTGGCAACTTGGTTCACCAAGTGGCTGAGGCGATCTTGGACCTCGTCACGATCGGCCTGCTCGCGCTCCAGCCGGCTCCCCTGACGGCCTATCGCATCTCTCGCTTTCTGCAGCAACACCGCCGACGCCTTGAGCATCTTTGTGGTGGACGCATGCCGCTTTTGAAGCTCCATGAACTCCCGCACATAACGAAGGAGCATGGCACTCCTCTCCTCCTTGAGCTCACGGAGCTCCACGTCCTTGGCCCTGAGCTCCGCATCCTTGGCATGGAGCTCCTGTGTCAAGCGCCTCACCTCGGACTCCGTGATCTGCTGCGCCGCCATGGCACCAGGTAGAAGCAATGGAGAGAGGAAGCAAAGGGGGCGAAACGGCTGAAAGGCAATGCAATCTATGAGAAGGCGGAGGGAGCCAGCCGAGGAGCAGGGAATCTTTTGGTTTTCACCACGGTAAAACACCAGTCGACGACTTCTCACATCAAGGAGCAGTGGGTTTTTACAGGCGGAGTCATCTTGACTAATTGCTGCCGCGCCTGCTCTCATCAATCAAAAAACTAAAAATCCTGCCGCGCCTGCTCCCATCAATCAAAAAAATAAAAATTCTGCCGCACCCAAACACCAGACCAACTAGCCGGACCTAAACGTACGCCATGCCGCATCACGATGGTCTGCCCTTAGTATTCCAGTTTCATGAGGAAGACACCCAGCCGGAGTCTCAAGAACATAAGGCGCTTTGGGGCGAGCTTGAACTGGCCTTGCGGGAAGACGCGCCTGTCCCCTCTCCCGTTCCGGCTCCCGTCACCCCGACTGCGCCAGCACCCATCCCCGTGGCATTAATGGGCTGGGAGCCGCACATTGTCGCCGAGCTTGATGCCATGGGGTTCCACGAGGTCCCCGCCGACTTTCACACACCCGTGCACTTGCCAGCGCATGCGCATGCGCGTGCACTGACGTGCACGCCCGTGCCGGTGCCCGTGCACCTGCCAGCGCATGCGCCTGCGCGTGCCCTGACGTGCGTGCCCGTTCCGGTGCCTGTGCACACGAATGTCTCCGCCGCGCCGTTGACAGCGCATGTCCCCGCGCGGGTGCCAGTGCCCCCCTCAGCGGCATGGATGGCCGCAGTCGACCGCTTCCTTGCACCAACGCCAGTCGCCTCCTCCCACCAGTTGAATCGCTCCGAAGTCCAGAACATTTTGGCCTTCCTTGAAGCTAGGCCAACGTCCAGGAGTACGCCAACAATGGTGCAAGACGCCGCCGTCGCCGTCGGTCAGTGGCCCGACGACACACAGAGCACAGCAGAGGAGCCGCTTCCCACCGCGAGATGCCCCCGCTGCCGCCTAATCTAAATTTGCCATGAAAAACGTTCGGATTGCCATGCTTAAAATTCGAACGTTTATCATTTCCGTTTATTTTATATCGATCGTCGTATAATTTAAAGTCGGAGTCAGACTGAACGAAATGTATGGTTTGATCGATTGAATGTTCTGCTAGAGCCGTATCAAATTAAATATAAAACGTCATCAAGCCACATGTATTCCTGTCATCCAACGACCTAGACTGCTTCAATGTCGAGCGCTCAACACGTTTAGCGTGCTGTTAATTTCATGCCAAAAATAGTGCTAATCACATGACAACACGCAAATAATATCCTAGTAGTTAATATCCGCATGCACTTAATATACTTCCAAATTAACGTGCATTGCACGTACACACTGACTAGTGCTGCTAGTACGTGAAACTGGTGCCGTGACTTGTGAACGCGTCCAGATATGGTCAACGGCAACATCGCCCGCGAGTTCTTCCTGTTTGCCCGTGCGTCTAAACGCAGAAGGGGAGGAGAGAGAGAGCACACATGGAACCCACCAGTAAGTGAAGGCGAATAGTACTAAAAATAATATTAATTAGGCTATGGTAATATAAAAACATTATGTGAACAAAGGGGGTACAACAAACATTGCTATTCTACGTATGTTGCCTATTGACGTGCGGCTTGAAGGCTCGGTCGCATGTTCGATCCTCGTCCTTTATTTTTTAATTTGTATATGGGTCCAAATTTGTTTCATGACATGTGGGCCCCTCGGTGTGTAGTTTGTAGCACTTTAATTTGTGGGTCGAAATTTGTTCCATTCCAAGTGGACTATCGGTGTGTAGTTTTGTAGCTTATTTATAATAATTAAAGAGAACAACATAGTTTTTTCAATAATACCATGGTGCGACGTTGAAGGCGAGAAAGGACGTGCGAGAGAGCGATGACCGAGCCAGAGGGAAATCAACTAGGGGAGTTGCGTGGGTTGCGACGGTGTTTGGAGTAGTTGTGGGCCGAATGCTACGAAAATATAATCTAAACGACCGAAATAAATGCCTACACAAATTAATCCAAGGTTGGAGTGCCCCTCACAGTGTAGATAGCTCCGGCTTTGCGAGGGATGGAGAGGTAGTAGCTTCAATGTGTGGAAGATACGGTGTGAGAAAGCGAGGTCAATCGAGAGACATATAGATAGAGAGACAGAGTGAGTGTGGTCCGACATTCATTGAACAAATATATATGCTCCGGAGAGATATTGTCCGATTGAGCTTTTGGTAAGGGTGAGGGCTGTAAGATAGATCTTGAGAGATGATCCAGTCACAGACGTGTAGATATATTTTGTGCGTGGGAGGAAGCAAGGTCAACCAATCACATAGGGTTGCCGTGCGATCGAAAGAGTGAGACGGGTTGGAGAGAGTGACCTAGATAGACGATGTGCGTGAGAGAGTATACAATGTGAATAGGTCGAATTGGGCTCAAACATGGTGATATATCGTTTTTGTCCGAGAAAGAGCGAGCTCAATCGAGACATACGGAGAGAGAGAGAGAGAGAGAGAGATTGAGTGAGCGTGGCCCACCATGAGGTCAAAAGAGTGGCGGCGACTTGGATGGACTGACCTAGATAGACAATCTGTGTGAGAGAGTATAGAGTGTGTCGATTGAGGCCCGAACAGGGAGATATATCATTTGTGTGTGTGAAAGAAAACAAGGTTAAACGAGACCCAGATAAAGAGAGCTAGATTGAGCGAGTGTGGCCCGCCGTGTTGAAGAAAGAGTGAGACAGTCTCGAGGGAGTGACCTAGATATACAACGTGCGTGCGTGCGCATGAGAGGTTGGGGGGCTAGATAGGCAATGCATGTATTTAGCGCGAGAGGGTGAGAGGAAGAAGGGGGAGAGAGAGAGAGAGCTCGGCATGGGGTGGAATGGCGGGTGTGTGAGGTAAATACATTTGGTAACAGGAGTGGAAAAAGGGGTTGTGTAGTTGAGAGACTTAGAGATCGAAACATGGAGAGAAAGCATGAACGTGTGTTGGAAACCGATAGCTTGCTAAGGTGGTTCGGAGAGGAAGATTGACCGATATAGGAAGTATGTAGCATTTGTGCGGGGGGGGGGGGCTAAAAACAACATTTGAGTGTACATAGTACGAGACTTAATATCAATGTTTCAATTCGGTGTACATTGTAAGATTTGAACCGAGGACCAGGCATACGGGTAATTATTTTGAATTCGTGCCATACTAAGTTTCGAAAAGTTGACATTGACTCAATTTGTTGTGCTATTTTGTAGGTCATATGTTTGAATCCATCCGAAAGTTTTCTCACTACCATGGTATTCATCATATACATATGAATTTGTATTAAAAAAAGTAGCATGGATACAGTGAAATGTGAAATCCACGTTAGAATTGGAGATCACTACGTGACACACACTCTAATTCAAATAACTAACTACGTGATACACACTCTAATTCAAATAACTAATTATGTGACACACTCTAATCCACGTTAGCGTGGGTACCCTTTCGATTTTTTTCAAATAACTCCTCATTAATTAATTTATAGTACTCCCTCTGTTCACTTTTATAAGACCTTGAAGACATTTCAGACAATGTGCAAAACAGTTCATTTTAAGTTGTCTAAAATGACTTACAAAAGTGAACGGATGGAGTATCTCATTTTGAATGACTAATTATTGCAAGGAAAACACGGGCATGGTAATACATACAGATTCGTTTGCAAATGAAAGAAGATTCGTTTGCATTCTCAAATGTAGGCGCACCAGGCAGACCAGGGTCGTGTCGGGGTGGACGCTGCTTCGGTGCCTTAAAGGCAACTGCCCTTGGGTGACTGACATGTGGGCCAGCCACCTGTTGGGCCCACATGTCATGGACACAAAGGCAGGTGCCTTAAGGCACCGAAGCATAGTCCTGCCGGGGTGGTCGCGTGTGTCGGACGGACGCGTAGCACCCAGCCACCCACCCCCCTCCCCCCCAAAAAAAGGACGACGATAATATAAGTTTGCGCTTCCATGTTTCGGATTGAAATATCTGGCGGCCCCAATTCCAGCCCTGCAAAATCTCTCTTCTCCACCGTCCCCTTCCGCACCCAGATTGCTCAAATCCCTAATTTGCCACCATCCCTCAAATCGCCCCTCGTCTCGTATCTTTCCCCACTGTTCCCCACCTCTGTGCCGGACAACGACGACGAAGACGACGGTCGCGCTTCACTACCGCACCAAAGCTACCTCATCTACGCCCTCGTCCACCGCACCAGGTGATCCACCGACAACGTCGGCCGCCGCAACCGACGTGCCTCATAGACACCGAGTTCCACCGCATCAGGTGCGCTTCACCGATGCCGTCTCCCAGCTCACCGGGGCTACTTCACCGAGCACACCGTCGCACCTCCGGCCCCCGAGGCCGTTGGGGCTTCACCAACGGTCTCGTCCACCGCATCGTAGCACTCTGCTGCCACTCAAGATCTGCATCCGTGCGCGGCCAGCCAACGCCAGTGCATCACCCTCAACGGCTCTGAAGTGACCCGCACTCTAGCTAGGCGAGCATGCCCAAACGTCGGCCCGAACTAGGTATCCACACATCACTCCCTTGTGCACTGTTCCGACGATGTTTGGATATCCTTTCACTGCTCACTTAGCTTACACGCCTATGCAACTCTGACTTTAACTCTTATTTCTTCTGGAGATATCATATGAAACAAGAAAATCCAATTTTTAGCAAAGCATGACGGCGCTACGGGATCTGGTACACATCCTGCACACCCGTATAACCTTGTAAATATTTGTCCTCCGGTACAACATCAAGGTCGATTCCTCTTATTTGATCAACCATTCACCGTGTCAAAAATGCAGAGGGGGGTGCAAGGAGCACAAGGCCTACACATCCAAGCAAGTGGTAACATGGACTTGTACATGGAACATCCAAAGCGCAAGCAGAGCTGCAGTGAGCCTGTACAACGAGCTAGCGTAAGTCCCTGCATTTCATTTAAATCGTACTGGCATTCGTGTATGATTTGTGTGCAGTGGCTGATCCACAAATTCAAGTTACCAGGGGCGAACATTTAACTTAAAAAATACGAAGGCACTTGCACTCCGGAAATCAACATAACTTGAGAAATGTGAAGCTACATGCACTTTGAAAACCAGCTAATGATCCAAAGTAGTTCAGACTATAAACACTAAAGGATGCAAGCACCAAAAAACATAAAATGCAACATGGTGTACAAGGACTACAAACATGGTCTATACCTGCTTGAATTATTCGTTCTCTGGCTGAAAATATTGAAGTGTAATTGCACGTATAACCAGTGCGCAAACTGCATATCAATATATCTATCCTACACAAGTATGCCAATAGTTTCAAACAATAGATTAGAAAAGTATTTATGCTATGTTGTCATGATACGGGGACTTTCTGGTAGATGGCCTCAACGTTTCCTCAAGCTATGAAAATGCACTATAATTTGCTTGTCATCAATGCCTGCAAATCTCTGTATCTCTCAACATAGTAGATCATCATTAGACACTAAATCCTTCAATGAGCTTGCAAAATGCTTGCATTAGATCCCTCATTAGACACTATATGTTCATCACCAGGAGCATGTAAAATGTTTGCATCAAATCCTTCATTAGCAGTCTGTTCATTAGACACTTCAGGCTCAAGAACAACATGAGCATCTATGTTTGCACCGGAAACTTGATTAGATACATCAGATTTAGTCAGTCTAGTATTGATTGGGGGAGTTATAAAATAAGTAGAAATTGGTTTCATTTTCTCATAGATTCCCTACATACAAGCAGTTTTACAACACCGTCAGGTTTAACTATTGGCCAGAAATTGAAGAGTTGAATTAGATATAATCAGGGATGTGATGTACCTGCTCGTTGCGCATGCTACTCTTGCAAGTTGCGACTGTCCGTTTGCGCAAGCTCGATGCCATGCCCGTGTGTCACGCCCAATATGCGACCCTATCCAAAAGGAACTCGAAGGTCCCGCCAAGGATAGACCCGCATATTGAAACGCTTTTGCAAGGTGGATATCATTACATCAACATTACATAATAGATGGGGATACATACAAAAGGCATACAATGCCACATGAATACAACATCATATTACATAAGAGCATCATCCGACTACGGATGAAACACAAACAGAAACTCAAACAACATCCACCCTGCTAGCCCAGGCTGCCGACCTAGAACCTATCCCCTGATCGAAGAAGAAGTAGAAGAAGAACTCCAAAACAAGCAATCATCGCTCTCGCGTCATGATCATCACATAACCTGTACCTACAACTGTTGTTGTAGTAATCTGTGAGCCACGAGGACTCAGCAATCCCATTACCATGGGTATCAAGACTAGCAAAGCTTAATGGGAAAGGAAGGGGTAAAGTGGTGAGGTTGCAGCAGCGACTAAGCATAATATGGTGGCTAACATATGCAAATAAGAGCGAGAAGAGAAGCAAAGGAACGGTCGTCAACTAGCAATGATCAAGAGGTGATCCTGAACTCCTACTTACGTCAATCATAACCCAAAACCGTGTTCACTTCCCGGACTCCGCCGAAAAGAGACCATCACGGCTACACACGCGGTTGATGCGTTTTAATTTGGATCTGGTGTCAAGTTATCTACAACCGGACATTAACAAATTCCCATCTGCCCATAACCGCGGGCACGGCTTTCGAAAGTTTATACCCTGTAGGGGTGTCCCAACTTAGCCCATGATAAGCTCTCGCGATCAACGAAGGATATTCCTTCTCCCAGGAAGACCCGATCAGTCTCGGAATCCCGGTTTACAAGACATTTCGACAATGGTAAAACAAGACCAGCAAAGCCTCCCGATGCGCCGGCAAATCCTGATAGGAGCTGCACATATCTCGCTCTCAGGACACACCGGATGAACACTACGTACAACTAAAACCATCCCTCAAGTTTCCCTGAGGTGGCGCTGCAAGTGGCTCTAGTTTGGACCAACACTCAGAGGAGCACTGGCCCGGGGGGGTAAATAAAGATGACCCTCGGGCTCCGGAAACCCAAGGGAAAAAGGGCTAGGTGAGGCAAATGGTAAAACCAAGGTTGGGCCTTGCTGGAGGAGTTTTATTCAAAGCGAACTGCTAAGGGGGTCCCATAAATCACCCAACCGCGTAAGGAACGCAAAATCCGAGAACATAACACTGGTATGACAGAAACTAGGGCGGCAAGAGTGGAACAAAACACCAGGCATAAGGCCGAGCCTTCCACCCTTTACCAAATATATAGATGCATTAATAATACAAGAGATATTGTGATATCCCAACATAGTCCTGTCCACCATGGAGCAATCTTCAACTTCACCTGCAACTAACAATGCTATAAGAGGGGCTGAGCAAAGCGGTAACATAGCCAAGCAATGGTTTGCTAGGAAGGGTGAAAAGGTTAGAGGCTGACATGGCAATTGGGAGGCTTGAAGAACAAGCGATAGGTAGCACAGCATAGCGATAGAACGAAGCAACTAGCATAGCAATGATAGTAAAGAGATCCAAGGTGACGGTCATCTTGCCTGAAATCCCGCTAGGAAAAAGAACGAGTCCATGAAGAAGACAAACGAACGTAGTCGGCCGAATCCTCACAACTCCGGAACGAAACCGAAGCTAACGAGAGAAGCAAACCGGAAAGAAGCAAACAACATGGTAAACAACCATCACATAAACATGGCACGATGCACAACCAAGTATGATGCATGTCCGGTTTAATGAGGCATGGCATGGCAAAGTGCAACAAACAATACTACAAGTTAAGTGGAGCTCAATATGCAACGAGTTGCATATTGACAAAACACCACATTTGAGTTATTTAGTTCGCTCTCGTTTAGGTACACAACAATATTAAATGCTGTTAAACATGGCAAGAGGTGAAGCATGAGAAAAACTACCTATTTAGGCAATTTAAATGAGGCCGGAAATAACAAACAACAATTCCGAAAAATCCTCATATGCAAATTATGAATTTGGTACTGTTCTGGCCTAAACCATATTTTAGAGTTGTTAAACAGGAAAATAAAGCATAGTAGGTTAATCTATGCATTTTTCCACCCCAAATACATATAAAGAACATTTAATTCTGAGCTACGGTTATTTAGTTATGAAATAAATCATTTTTTGCGGAAATGAAATAAATTATTTTAACATGGCATTATGCAAAATAAACACAAACACCATGTAAAACATTTTAAGCATGGATGAAAGTGGCATATTATGAAACAAGATAAAATTCTAAGCACTTTGCATATATAGTTTGTTTAAATCCGATGCACGGGTGAAAAGTTATTAGATGCATGACTTTAGGGACTAAACTGTAAAACAGTTGTCCTGGACAAATGGAAAAACCGTTGAGCAGAGAAAAAAAATAATACTGGGCCGGAATGAGAAGGTCAGTGCAGACCACCGATGGATGAGGCCCAAGCGCGTGTGAGTCAGCATTGACAAAAAAGAACCAGAGGAAAAACCTGAGGCGCCTGGGACTCGATCCCAAGATCTCTTGGACAGGGCAAGGATTTCTGACCAGACAGACTACTACTGAGCTCGTGGAGAAACCTAGTGGCAATTAGAAATGAACTATACATGCCAGAACAGATCTAGGAAAAGAAACAAGGTTCGGTTATGACGGAAGTTGCTCACAGCGAGGAAACAACGAGGCCGGTGGCCATGGCGAGGCAGGGGCGCAGCTCGAGGTTGGGACTTGAGCGGCGGGTGCTGCTGGCGCGGTGGGGAGGTGGAGGAGGCCGGCGAGGAGACGTGGAGGAAGGTGGCGGCTCATCTGCTGGGTTCGCCGACGAGAGGGTGCAGCGGCTGCTGCTGTTGCCTGAAGAAAGAAAAGAGAGAGAGATTCAGAGAGGGAACAGGGGAAGGAAGCAAAGAGAGACGGCGGGATAGGGGTCTCCTACTGGCGTCATGGAGGAACTCCGGCGAGGTTCGACGAGGAGGTCCGGGCGCGGAGCTTGATGGGGACCGAGAGCCATGGTGCTCCTATTTGAACAGAGAAAGAGAGACAGGAAGGTGAGACGAGGAAAGCAGAGGAACAACAGGAGGAGGAGAAGGGCAGCGGTGCTTATCTCATGGTCGCCGGCGGCAGCGCCGGTTGCCAGACGACGAGGCGAGGTGGAGGAGCACGGGGAGGCTCCCTGGCTTGCGGTCGACGGCGGGAGGCGGCATGGGTGCAGTTCAGCAGCTGCTGGTCTCGAAGAAGCAGGGCGACGGCCATGGTGGATGGATCGGGAGGAGGGTGTGGCTGGCTACCTGCAAGTGGAATTTGGGCGGCGATGAGTGGTTGGTCCGGTTGGAAATTCGAGGGAGGATTTGGATCCGGGAAGAACCCGAGGTGGGAGGGGACTAGAGGAGTGGCGGCGGCGGGGACGAGACTGATGGGACAAGCCTCCTAAAGATTAGGTTTGGACTAGTTTATATAGAGCCTGCGGATTAGATAATGGACTAATCCGGTCCGTCCGATCGAAATCGAGCGGTCGAAAATAAATAGGTTAGGTGGCCCAAATAAGAAACCGGAGATGTTTTATAGATGTTTGGGGATGAACTGAATCCAATGGTGATGACTGAGCAGGTCAGGTTCAGGGAAGTCTCGGACGCGCGCGAGGGGCTTAGTGCACTGTGCAGAAAGGGCCAAATGGTCGGACAACAAAAGAACGGTTGGTCTGAGAAACGACAACGGAGGCGAGGGTGAAGCGGCAACTATGAACGGATGCAAGTTTTATGAAAACAATGACGGCAACGAGTGCCGATGCAATGCAAATGATGCGATGAGATGAGATGCATGACATGAACAAAATGCAAAACGAAAGACAAAAACCCAACCATGAAGGAAATATCATATCGCATCTTCGGAAAAGGCAAGAGTTGGAGTTACAAATGCGGAAAGTTGTATCCGGGGCGTTATACCGTGCTGCCGCCGCTGCCTCCCACGCAGGCTACACCCAGGGTTGGATCTTCATCTTCTTGTCCTTCCGTTCGCTTGAAGCCCGGCGACCGCCCCCCAACAAGGGCACGAGGAAGTGCTGTGTCGGTCTGCCCAGCGGCGGCTAGGTTAGGAGCAAACCAGACTGGAGGCTGGAGCGAATGAATTTGGATTTTTCCTGCTGTCTATCGATATGGGAGGCGCTCATTTGGGTCACGAGCCAGCTATAGGGCCTGCCTTGCACTTATGTTATTGGCCCATCCAAATTGAAACATTTTTCTTCATTTTTTACATTGCCTGCTTGTGCGTTGGGACAAACAAAACTAGCATGGGCCAACCTGGACGACTCAAACTAGGTGCACACTTTCCAGCCACCTGAGGCGGCCGCCCATACCAGCCCCTATGGTGGCGTCGCCCCTTTTTGTGTGTATGATTGGATAGTGAAAAGTATTCCAGTGGCGCTTTTGATTTACCCACAGAATGGTTGAATTGCTTGTTTCTATGAACTGAGTTCGCCAATAATGTGAAGGATGCCAGTCTTTTAATCCTATTGTAGATTGCTTAGATCTCGATATGCCAAAAGTAATCACATGAAATATATAGTAAAAGCCAGTGTGATGTGTTTGGCTACAACTAGTCTGACTACACGTCCTCATATAACATATCAAGGACGCACCATCTTACCAGATTAACCATTCGACTTACCCATGCAGTGTGGGAAGAAAGAAGTATTGGGACTGCGTATCCAAGCAATTGATGCCATGGACTCCTACGTACAACCTTGTAAGCGAAAAAGAAGTTGCAGTGTGCCTGTACAAAGAACTAGCGTAAGTTCAGTTACCTGCTTCTCGGAATTTTAGTTAGCCACTTCTTGCAAAATTGTTCAATTACGTTGCTTGGCTTAATTTAGTTTGCTACTGATTACATAATGGCACAGCCTGTTAATCATATTGTAGATTGCGCCTATCTATGTGTTTGATACTTACTATTAAGAATTACATGTTTGCCTTAACTTAAATATCTACTTGTTTGTTTGACTTAAATATCTACTTGTTTGTTCAACAGCGAGTTACAATGATATGAATAACTACTTTTCAGCATTCAACTGAAACTCTTTAATTCCTTGTTTGTTTAACTGGTTTGCTGTTATAACTCTCAGTTGAGATGTTTTGCTAACTTCAACTTTTCTGAATCCAATCGGAACTTTAATGGCAAAACAGGTTAGCCCAAGATCAAACAGCGAGGTCCCCATGGACGTTGCATCATCCCACAGCAGTGGCACCGGCCCAATCGTGCATTATGACTTGCCAACTGTTGATGCTCTAAAGGCTAAACTAGTGGTAGAAAGAGATTCTGCTTCTGCACTTAGAGATGAAGTTGACATGTTGAGGAAGCAAACAGCACAATCACAAGCAGTACTCAAGACAACCATTAAATATTTGGTGGATTTCAAAACGAAGCAAGCTAAGACTGACCAGATTGTTAAGGTCCTGAAGGAAAAAAGGAAATTAAATTCCTACTTGGTAAATCATAGGTGAAATGTTCTTTCCATAGTTGAATAACCTTTGTGTTGTCTGTTCATGTAATCAATCAAACCATTTGTTTTAGAGATCATGTAATAATTGTTTTTTTTGGTTTGTAATTTTATTTGAGCACAAGTCTGTATTAATTGATAAGACTCGGAGACATTTCATTTGGATTGCTGTGCCAGACCTACAAATATGCCAATCGGGCTGAATGTGCATTCAGCAATAGTAGTAGTATAGATGGACCATAAGTGGCACGCATCGGAAAGGGCCAAGATGCTGGCTAAAAAAAGGATGCTGTTGTAGCCAAAAAAAAGTACAGCGGCCTGGCTTATGTATGTTAGTTGATATTATTGATCCATATACTCTATAAGTGTTTATATGTCTGTTAGTTCTGTACATTCTTGGTTGATTGACTCGGTATTTGAATCTTGATACATCGCTTGTGTACATACTAAATGGGAGTACACATTATGCTGCGTGTGACATTTGAGTTGGACATGAAGTGTTCCAAATTTTTGAATTCACCTTAAACTGGATTCTAGTTTCTGAATTTGAGTATCGGCATTTGTAAACCATATTCATATATGACAATGGAATACATCTTTGTCGTCTTTTTGAAGATATATAAAAACACATAGAATGATTTATAAAGATTCATATAGGAATATAAAATGGATTCGAATTTAGTTGCCAGGGTAAATGTGGATGCTTATTGTCCCAAAATTTGAAAGAAGCAGCAAAATGTCCACCCCCACGTCGGCTGCCCGAAGCCAAGTGTTTGGGAGATGGAAATTACTGTCTACTCATTACACGGACAATCCATCGGCCCGATTTCCACTACTCTAAATACGGGTAGGTTAGTAACTTCAATTAGACGTGACACGACCGCCTCTGAGCCCATTCCGACACGGTGAGCGTCAAACATGGGCGGCAAAACACATTTGATTCAAGCTCGTCCGAAAGACCTATGTTTCTCCCTCCATTCCCCATTCTTACACGGTGGGCGGCAAAACAAACTCGACTCGGCCAAAATCGATGTAGGCAAATATTTTCAACAGGGGCAGGTTTGTAACTTCACTCAGACGTGACACAACCGCCCTACCTGTCAGTCCCATTCATACACCGTGGGCGCCAACCATGGGTGCCAACTACCCTCTCCTCGCCCGAAATCGCTCTAGGCAAATATTGGCGAGATGCGAGATTACCGTCCTATCCCCAACTGATGAGACGTCCAAATTTTAAACAGGGGCTAAGTTCGTAACTTTCCCATATTTCAGACAGGCGCGTCCCAAAAACATGGTTCCTCGTACCTCTCCCTCCATTTTCCCATTCATACACCGTCCGCGCTAGAACACCCCATCCGCACACCAGCCTCCGTCCGCCACCCCATCCATCGCCGCCGTCCTCCACCACATCCATCGCCACCGTCCTCCACCATGCCAGAGCGCCTACCAAGACTGCATCGTCCACTGCTAGAGATGGACGTTTCTCATCCACGGCGACGGACCAATAGCCTTGCATCGCGTCCTCTCGCTTCATCGGCGTTGTCGTCCTCTTTGCCGGGGCCGCTCACACGACCTTCTCTTCCACTGCAACGGGACTTATCCCCCGATGCACCCGTCTAGCATCGCAGATCTGCTTCAACGCCATCGACAGCCATCGCACCCCCGATGCCTATACGACACCGCAAGAGAGGTGGTACTTCATATCTCCTCAACTTTTTGATCTCAACCAGAAAATAGATCTTAACTTGGTTACTCTACTTTCTTTTCAGCTCTTAGAATTTAGTTCTTAGTTCGAAGCAAACAATGGATGCTAAATATCATTTCTCCGGTTTGCAGCTTCAAATCTGCCATGGCACAGCCATAATATGGTTTAATTGATCATGCTTAGGGTTTAATTGATCATGTTGGTTCCGTGGTGGTTTCTTTAATAGAAATCGGAGGGGAAACCCACTTTTGCTAAAAAAAATATGCTTAGAGTTTCCCCCTTTTATGATCACTATACAATCAGAATACGTGCTTCGTGTCATAATAACACTGCTCCACCCATCAAGCTAAACAAGGTTAGATGTTCAAATACGAATCTGATATTATTAAAATAGAGTTGTTTAATTGGTCAGCTAAATGTTCCTAAATTAGTTTCGAAAATGTATGTTCGCCGCTCGGGTGTGTATCTCTACAGGGTGCCCATGGTGGGCCGGCCCACCCTGGGATTTTGGGTCATCCCAGGCCCTGATTCCCCTCTGTTCTTCTACGCGCTTCCGATCTCTACTCGCCCCCAGCCGCCTGCCTCGCCGGCGACTTGCCGTCCCTAGACGGTATCACTCTAGGAGGAGACGCCGGACTAACAGGAGGCCAGGAGCCGCTCGCCCAACAGTGTCACCGTTGCCCGGGCGCGCCGCCGTGCCTACCTTCCCAGTCCGTTCAGGGCTCAGGCGTGCAGCACCCACCAAGCCAACCCGATTTATCCTGAGATACGTCCTCAACACTCAGCAGCCACTCCTCATCACCCATTTTCTAATTGATTCATTACTCATTAGGCAGGACTGTCATTAGGGTTTGTTGTGTGCTCAGTGCTACCTACACTTAATGGTTTAGATGTATTTCGGTAATCTTTAGTAGCTCTAAAGTTCACAGGGTTTTCAAAATTCTAGCCCTCGGAACAGAAACTAGTCATTTTGGATTGTTGGTCGTAGTGACATTGACCCAGATTACTACTGCAAGCCAGGTTTGTTGACAATTTTACTTGTCTTTCTTACTCATTTGATATAATATCCAATTATTCACGTCGATTAGTTGCAAACAATAAGTTCTAGACAAACTTCTTCATTCAGATTTTTGACGGTCTCTTACTACAGTTACAATTCGGCATACTTGTCCTAATAAGCTCACAAGTAAATGATTGATTCACTACATCTATGCTTGCCTTGTCATATTTTTTGTCAATATTCTTTTAGGGTGGACCACCCTGTTTCTAAATACTGGAACCGTAGACATGAGTGAATAGTATTTCTCTACGTGATCTCTTCCATCATGTGTGGGTAACGAACACTGCATTGTATAGAAAGAAAGTGTCATTTCCAGCTTTTACACAGGTTTCGATCTTTTACATGGAATACAAGCTGCCTACTTGCTTTGTGTCGCACTACCAACACTCCACCCTTGAAGCTAAATATTACGCCACTCATAATTGCTTAGTTTATTTGTTCAAATACGAATTTCATATGATTCTAATGTTCCTACTTCAGTTTTGAAATGTGTGCCTGCCTGTTATAGAGACATAAGGGGTTTGTATTTCTGTGTGTGGTCTGGTCAGCACGGTTGGGGAGGTGAACTTTGCATATGCAGGGGTTTATAGGGAGACACTCTCCGAGTTGAATCTGCAATGCATTCCATAGATAATCTAACTACTTTTTATGTTTTCATGAATCTCAGATTCTGAACAACATCATAATGATTATGATCTTGCGCGCATGAAAAGAATAAAGCAGAACAATGCCATGGTTGTCAAACTTGGCATTAAGGGACTGAAATCAAGTCTGGATGCAATGCAATGCAAACGCTCTCCACCTACAGATTCATGCTCAGAATATGATCCTAACAGTGATTCTGAGCTAGAGGGAGACCTAAGTCAATGTAGCTCCCTAGTGGAGGAGTCAGAGGAAGATGCCCTATCTTATTCACCCATCAAGGTACTTGCTCTAACTTTCCAAGGTTACATTGCTCGCACATATCTTGCAACTGATGCTTTGCATTGCTTCTACTTTGTTGAACTTCCATTAGCTTAGTTTACACATTGTGTATGTGAATACGCCCTGCCTATTCATTTTCAGTACATATTCCATCTGTCATCATACCATATTTATCCATTCAAATGATGTTCTTGTGTATCAGACGTTCAAAAGGAAGAGGGCGATTGCTGATCATGGAGGAGCACAAGCAAAGTATTTGGAAAAGGTAGTGGCACCTGATAAATCAAATAGCCCATTAGGTGTAGTTGCAATATCACCTGACCCACAAAATACCCCAACTCTAGCAGACTCTAGCCCTACTACACTGGTCATTTCTGATGCCCCAACTCAGCAGACCCCAACTGCAGCAAACAGTATGGTTATGCCAGTTGACATAGCACCAGCTGTATGACGCAAAACCCCCATTCCAGCAAAGAGTACACCGAATCCAGTTGCCAAATCCCTTCGAACCAGAGAGAGCCCCAATTGCAGCAAATAGGACCCCTGTTCCATTTCTTCCCAGTTTAGAAGACGAAGCTTATGTTGTTGTCAGGAACTTTGTGTGCATCTTTCCTTCATGGAAAGATTATACCGCAGACACAGAACAATTTCCAGTCTTCCTCCGCAACTTACGCGTAAGTAATGTACTAATGTTATTCATGGTCATTACTGCATATGTTTCTGCTGACAGAAGACACAAGATTTCATTCTTTTAAATAGGCGAGGAGCAAACTGGATTGTGATGACGAGCAAGGGTTGGTTGCGCTTTTCAAGCACTCGTTGATGAAGTATCGTTCCTACCTGAGGCAAGCGCACTTCGATGGCAAGCCTCTGAACGAAATTTCTGTAAAGTCTCCGGTGCTACATTTATCCGACGGTGACTGGAATAATCTTGTTACACATTGGTCTCGGCTGCAGCGTAAGGTACTGTCTATGATATCACATCACAATTTGAACTACATTTCTGCATTTGCCTTAATGTCTCACTTGTACGAAAACTGTTAGCAGAAGAACATTCATTCTCAAGGGACCACAGAATCTCGCAACTATACTGCACACTGCATTGCTCTTGTGAGTACCTCTTGCCCTGTATGACCATACTTACTTTCATAGCTGTTTGATTATGTAGCATCACTACACATGTTAGCCTCGTAATCGTCCATTTGGTGGACATTATAAGATCCGTATGGACTCTTACATAAATTTAGAATCAACCCAATGCTTTTGAAGAGGTTTAGCTCTGCAGTCCTCTTGTAAGGACTGAACGTGGTCTATCACTGTACTTACATTAACAGCTACTCCCTCCGTCCCATAATATAAGAATGTTTTGTATAGTACACCAGTGTTCAAAACACTCTTGTATTATGGGAAGAGGGATTGGTTCATTTTGTAGCATTCTGCATCTTATCTCCCTCGCCCACCATTTACTTAAAAAGATCAGATCTATATTTAATCTTACCAACAAGTAGAATACACAGACAATGCCAGTGCAGAAGTGTAGCCCATTGCTCTTGTCAGTACATTTTGTCCTGTAACGCTTGTACTTCCAGGGATTGGTAGTTGATTATGTAGCATCAATCTGCATCTTATCTTCATTATCCTCTATCCCTTCCAGTATTATCATATCTATAATTACTCTCTACAAAATGTAGAGTACAGGCAATGCTTATGAAGAAGATTATGTGCTGAAATTCTTGAGTTATCCTTCCCTTGACATGGAGAAGGGCATTATAAAGCCGGTGTTAACTGTTAATGTAAGTCAGTCCTTCTAAAGCCTTTATCCTCAACTGCTGTTTAATTTGCTCATACTCCCTATCGTTTACTGCTGTTTAGTTTGTTGTTTCTACCAAAATGCATGTTCGTAAGAACTGTAAGTTCTAAGTTTTACTTGTAAAACCAAATTCCTTATTCATACCATGCACATTACTTAATACTCCCTATATGTATGCTTGTTTTTGTGGATCTATAATCCAGTGTGTGGTGAAGCAGCCCACGTTTGCACCTTGTCATCTCCTGTTTTATCTTACTGATGTGGCTGATGATATGAACAACATGCCATGCACATTATCCAAAATAGATACAATGATTTTCTTTGCCCTTCATCTATGCTTGTTATGTTGACATGGTAATCCAGTAGTGTGGTGAAGCTCCCCGCATTATGAACAATGCCAAATTATGCTATTGATATTTTGAACTTACTCTTTATTTTCTAATTTGAAATTGGATAGAATTGACAGAACAGTTATCATCTTTGTTTATACACGTGCAAAACCTGTCATCTCTCTGCTTTGTTTCAGGGTGATATGCCTGATGGCATGCACAAGTCTGCTGAAGGCTGTGAGACAAACCCAACATATATTGCAGCAAAGAAGGCAAAACATCTTGAAGATAGCGAGACAACCCCAAAGTCTTGTCTTGATGCAGTGTTCAAGTTACTTGAGACTAACAGTCAGACAAGCTCACAGAATTCGTTGTCTGAATCAGTTCGACTTCTTCAGTCCCAAGTTCTAGCAGAAAGGCATTCTGCAACTCAACTTCGACTTGAAGTCCTATCTCTAAGAAAGATTGCGGAGAACACCAATGAGAACCTCATCGCTAAACAGCTACACCTGGAAGCTATGACCGACATGCTAGGCCGGTCTCACAGCCTTGCTCAGCAGCTTGCGCAGCAGTTCCCCCGCAAGGCTAACCTTTCTTGAACTATCTTGGAAGTGATCTCGGTTCAGTATTATTTTGTTACGCTGCAATGGTGCCCAGTTTTTGTAATCTGCTTCTTCATTGCGCTTTATGATCACTGGTGGCGAACTTCGATGCCCAGTGGATATAATATACCTTAAATCCTTTATTGTATAGTGTAGGTTTATTCTTAGTTACTATGCCATAATTTCTTTATTGTATAGAGTAGGTTTGTTCTTAATTCCTACTAGTTACTGCCATTATTCGCTATCTAAAAAAATCAGATGTAGTCGACCGGGCCAAAACATTCGACTCTAATGAGCCAGGTTTTTAGCGGGCCACAATTGGGCCGGCCTATGTCTTTCTTGGGCCCGAATGATTGGGGCCTTCACACATTGCGCCAGGCCCAAACTTACACCAGCCTATATTTTAGTTGGGCCTTTTGTCGACCCAGCGCTTAGTTTGGCCCAGGTAGCGTTGGGCCATTAACAGGCTGAATATTGTACTGGCCTGTTATGGCCGAGATGAAACCACGGGCCTTTAGCAGGCCAAAATGCATGTTGGGCCTCAATTTTCACTAGTCCTCGACGGGCCTTCAGCAGGCCGAAATGTAGACCGGGTCGTTTTGGGCCCAGTTAGCTCACGGGCCATTACCAGGTGGAAACATATCTCGGGCCTTAGTTGGCCCACTGATATCATGGGCCTTTAAGAGGCCGAAAGCTTAGTACATGCATCAACGGGCCGAATTACACAATAGGCCTTTAACAGGCCCAAAGTCACGTTGGGCTTAACTGTTTCCACCTTTAGCACGGGCCGTTAGTGGGCCCGATGTCCCGCCGGACCATATATGGCCCATGGGCAGCATGGGCCATTCCCAGGCCGAAAGTCACACCGAGTTGAAATGGGCCCATGTCTACATCAGGCCTCTAACAGGCCGAAAGTCACTGGGCTGTAGTTGGGCCCGAATATTTGGCGAACAATTAACGGGCCAGATCTAGCTTCGGGGCGCAAATGGGCCCAAATATTGGGCGAACAATTAACGGGCCAGATCTAGCTTCGGGCCGTAAATGGGCCCAAATATTGGGCGAACAATTAACGGGCCAGATCTGGCTTTGGGCCGTAAATGGGCCTTTATTAAGCAGGTTGTTATTGGGCTGGCCCACTAGTACCTGATTAAGTTCTACGGGCCTTTAACTGGGCTGGCCTTTTTAACCTATATGGGCCTCTATTGGGCCCAGCCACATGTCGACGTACCATAGGCATGTCTCCTCCAATGGACGGGCGACATCTGGCCCATTGACGAGCTGACAGGTGTTCCCTTCAGCCAATCAGAATTTTACACGTGGAAATTTCCCATTGGTCGGGGCTGTTAACGGGTTATCGGATCCAAAATCCGACCCGATAGCTTAACGACATTCCGTTATGGTGGATGCCACGTGTCGGTCACCCTTGACGAAAGCACTTTTGTGACGCGCGATTTATCGTCATGGAAGTGGACACTTCCATGATGATAATTTTGGTAATGTCATGGAACACTTCTACGACAGCAAAGGTATGACTATCTTGATTCTGTCATAAATTTGTCATGGATGTACATGCATGACAAAAAACGCGATCTACTGTGACAAACACGTATCATCACGGAAGTGTATTTTTTTTGTAGTGACTCCTGGAACATCTCATATGCTCCATGACGTTCAAAACATCGTTTAAGTCCTGGTTATAAGCCATAAAGCATGGCACACTAAACTATCGAGTAGTCATCAGCTTTGCTCTGCCAGACATTCATAACATCTAGCGTTGCTCCTGCTGTGGGTCTGGCACCTAGCGGTGCTTCCAGGATGTAATTCTTCTGTGCAGCAATGAGGATAATACTCAAGTTACGAACCCAGTCCATGTAATTGCTACCATCATCTTTCAACTTAGCTTTCTCTAGGAACGCATTAAAATTCAACAGAACAACAGCACAGGCCATTTATCTATAACAACATAGACATGCAAAATACTAGCAGGTACTAAGTTCATGATAAATTAAAGTTCAACGCTCGACCTTTCGGTCTCAGTGTTCCAGGCCATATCTGCATATGCTAGGCTTGTCAAGTTTAACCCGAGTATTCTGCATGTGCAAAACTGGCTTGCACCCGTTGTATGTGAACGCAGAGCTTATCACACCCGATCATCACATGGTGTCTCGGCACGACGAACTGTAGCAACGGTGCATACTCAGGGAGAACACTCATACCTTGAAATTTAGTGAGAGATCATCTTATAATGATACCACCAAACTAGGCAAAATAAGATGCATAAAGGATAAACATCACATGCAATCAATATAAGTGATATGATATGGCCATCATCATCTTGTGCATTTGATCTCCATCTCCAAAGCACCGTCATGATCACCATCGTCACCAGCTTGACACCTTGATCTCCATCGAAGCATCATTGTCGTCTCGCTAACTATTGCTTCTACGACTATCGCTACCGCTTAGTGATAAAGTAAAGCAATTACATGGCGATTGCATTTCATACAATAAAGCGACAACCATATGGCTCCTGCCAGTTGCCGATAACTGTGTTACAAAACATGATCATCTCATGCAACAATTTATATAATCACGTCTTGACCATATCACATCACAACATGCCCGGCAAAAACAAGTTAAACATCCTCTACTTTGTTGTTGCAAGCTTTACGTGGCTGCTACGGGCTTAGCAAGAGCCGTTCTTACCTACGAATCAAAACCACAATGAATTTTCATCAAGTTTGTTGTTTTAACCTTCAACAAGGACCGGGCGTAGTCACACTCGATTCAACTAAAGTTGGAGAAACAGACACCCACTAGCCACATGTGTGCGAAGCACGTCGGTAGAACCAGTCTCGCATAAGCGTACACATAATGTCGGTCTGATACGTTTCATCCAACAATACCGCCGAATCAAAGTATGACATGCTGGTAAGCAGTATGACTATTATCACCCACAACTCTTTGTGTTCTACTCGTGCATATAACATCTACGCATAAACCTGGCTCGTATGCCACTGTTGGGGAACATAGTATTTCAAAAAATTACCTACGCACACACAAGATCCATCTAGGTGATGCATAGCAACGAGCGGGGAGAGTGTGTCCACGTACCCTCGTAGACCAAAAGCGGAAGCATTGTGACAACGCGGTTGATGTAGTTGTACGTCTTCACGATCCGACCGATCCTAGCACCGAATGTACGGCACCTCCGTGATCTGCACACGTTCAGCTCGGTGACGTCCCACGAACTCTAGATCCAGCTGAGGTCGAGGGAGAGTTTCGTCAGCACGACAGCATGATGACGGTGTTGATGAAGTTACCGACGCAGGGCTTCACCTAAGCATTGCAACGATGTGACCGAGGTGGAAATCTGTGGAGGGGGGCACCGCACATGGCTAAGACAACTGTCAACTTGTATGTCTATGGGGTGCCCCCCTCCCCCGTATATAAAGGAGTGGAGGAGGGGAGGGCCAGCCCTCATAGGGCGCGCCCAAGGGGGGAGTCCTACTCCCAGTAGGAGTAGGTTTCCCCCCTTCCCTTGTTGGAGTAGGAGAAGAAGGAAGAGGGAGAGATAGGGAAAGAAAAGGGGGGGCACCCAATTCGGATTGGGCTTGGGGGCGTGCCCTGTTGGGGAACGTGGTAATTTCAAAATTTTCCTACGCACACGCAAGATCATGGTGATGCATAGCAACGAGACGGGAGAGTGTTTTCCACGTACCCTCATAGACCGAAAGCGGAAGCGTTAGAACAACACGGTTGATGTAGTCTTACGTCTTCACGGCCTGACCGATCAAGCACCGAAACTACGGCACCTCCGAGTTCTAGCACATGTTCAGCTCGATGACGATCCCCGGACTCCGATCCAGCAGAATGTCGGGAAAGAGTTCCGTCAGCACGACGGCGTGGTGACGATCTTGATGTTCTACCGTCGCAGGGCTTCGCCTAAGCACCGCTACAATATTATCGAGGATTATGGTGGAGGGGGGCACCGCACACGGCTACGAGATCAAGAGATCAATTGTTGTGTCTTAGAGGTGCCCCCTGCCCCCATATATAAAGGAGCAAGGGGGGAGGGGCGGCCGGCCTAGGAGGGGGCGCGCCATGGGCAGTCCTACTCCCACCGGGAGTAGGACTCCCTCCTTCCTTGTTGGACTAGGAGAGGGGAAGGAAAGGGAGAGGAGGAGAAGGAAAGAGGGGGGCCGGCCCCCCTTGCCCTAAACAAATTCGGTTTGGGCTTTGGGGGCACGCCCCACACTCCCCTTGCTGCCCTCTATTTCCACTAAGGCTCATGTAAGCCCATTAAGCTCCCGGGGGGTTCCGGTAACCTCCCAGTACTTCAGTAAAATCCCGATTTCACCCGGAACACTTCCGACATCCAAATATAGGCTTCCAATATATCAATCTTCATGTCTCAACCATTTTGAGACTCCTCGTTATGTCCGTAATCACATCCGGGACTCCGAACAAACTTTGGTACATCAAAACTCATAAACTCATAATATAACTGTCATCGAAACCTTAAGCGTGCGGACCCTACGGGTTCGAGAACTATGTAGACATGACCTAGAACTGTTTCCGGTCAATAACCAATAGCGGAACCTGGATGCTCATATTGGCTCCTACATATTCTACAAAGATCTTTATCGGTCAAACCGCATAACAACATACGTTGTTCCCTTTGTCATCAGTATGTTACTTGCCCGAGATTCGATCGTCGGTATCTCAATACCTAGTTCAATCTCATTACCGGCAAGTCTCTTTACTCATTATGTAATGCGTCATCCCACAACTAACTCATTAGTCACATTGCTTGCAAGGCTTATAGTGATGTGCATTACCGAGAGGGCCCAGAGATACCTCTCCGACAATCGGAGTGACAAATCCTAATCTCGAAATACGCCAACTCAACATGTACCTTCGGAGACACTTGTGGAGCTCCTTTATAATCACCCAGTTACGTTGTGACGTTTGGTAGCACACAAAGTGTTCCTCC
Source organism: Triticum aestivum (assembly GCF_018294505.1). Classification (NCBI taxonomy): domain Eukaryota; kingdom Viridiplantae; phylum Streptophyta; class Magnoliopsida; order Poales; family Poaceae; genus Triticum; species Triticum aestivum. Next base: position 665,365,298 of record NC_057798.1, on the reverse strand, counting down.
GGTAAATGGGAGTTGCGTAATCTCATAGTCAAAGGAACATGTATTAAGTCATGAAGAAAGCAATAGCAACATACTAAACGATCAAGTGCTAAGCTAACGGAATGGGTCAAGTCAATCACATCATTCTCCTAATGATGTGATCCTGTTAATCAAATGACAACTCATGTCTATGGCTAGGAAACTTAACCATCTTTGATTTATGAGCTAGTCAAGTAGAGGCATACTAGTGACACTATGTTTGTCTATGTATTCACACATGTATCAAGTTTCCAGTTAATACAATTCTAGCATGAATAATAAATATTTATCATGAAATAAGGAAATAAATAATAACTTTACTATTGCCTCTAGGGCATATTTCCTTCAGTCTCCCACTTGCACTAGAGTCAATAATCTAGTTCACATCATCACGTGATTTAACACCAATATTCATATATGTATATGATTAATACCCATAGTTCACATCGTCATGTGATCAACACCCAAAGGGTTTACTAGAGTCAATAATCTAGTTCACATATCTATGTGATTAACACCCAAAGAGTACTAAGGTATGATCATGTTTTGCTCGTGAGAGAAGTTTAGTCAACGGGTCTGTCACATTCAGAGCCGTATTTATTTTGCAAATATTCTATGTCTACAATGCTCTGCACGGAGCTACTATAGCTAATTGCTCCCACTTTCAATATGTATCCAGATTGAGACTTAGAGTCAGCTGGATCGGTGTAAAAAGCTTGCATCGATGTAACTTTTACGACGAGCTCCTTTTTCACCTCCATAATCGAGAAATATTTCCTTAGTCCTCACTAAGGATATTCTTGACCGTTGTCCAGTGATCTACTCCTAGATCAAAATTGTACTCCCTTGCCAAATTCAGAGCAAGGTATACAATAGGTCTGGTACACAACATAGCATACTTTATAGAACCTATGACTAAGGCATAGGGAATGACTTTTCATTCTCTTTATATTTCCTGCCGTGGTCGGGCTTTGAGTCTTACTCAACTTCACACCTTGCAAAACAGGCAAGAACTCCTTCTTTGACTGTTCTATTTTGAACTACTTCAAAATCTTATCAAGGTATGTACTCATTGAAAAATCTTATCAAGCGTCTTGATCTATCTCTATAGATCTTGATGCTCAATGTGTAAGCAGCTTCACAGAGGTCTTTCTTTGAAAAACTCTTATTCAAGTATCCTTTTATGCTATCCAGAATTTCTATATCATTTCCAATCAACAATATGTCATCTACATATAGTTTTAGAAATGCTACAGAGCTCCCACTCACTTTCTTGTAAATACAGGCTTCTCTAAAAGTCTGTATAAAACCATATGCTTTGATCAACTCATCAAAGCGTATATTCCACCTCCGAGATGCTTGCACCAGTCCATGGATGGATCGCTGGAGCTTGCACATTTTGTTAGTACCTTTAGGATTGAAAAAACCTTCTGGTTGCATCATATACAACTATTCTTTAATAAATCCATTAAGGAATACAGTTTTGACATCCATTTGCCAGATTTCATAAAATGTGGCAATTGCTAACATGATTCGGACAGACTTAAGCATCGCTACAGTTGAGAAAATCTCATTGTAGTCAACACCTTGAACTTGTCGAAAACCTTTTTTGCGATAAGTCGAGCTTTGTAGATAGTAACACTACTATCAACGTCCGTCTTCCTCTTGAAAATCCATTTATTTTCTATGGCTTGCCAATCATTGGGCAAGTCCACCAAAGTTCACTTTGTTCTCATACATGGATCCTATCTCAGATTTCATGGCGTCTAGCCATTTCGCGGAATCTGGGCTCATCATTGCTTCCTCATAGTTCGTAGGTTTATCATGGTCTAGTAACATGAATTTCAGAACAGGATTACCGTACCATACTGGTGCGGACCATACTCTGGAAGACCTACGAGGTTCTGTAGTAACTTGATCTGAAGTTTCATGATCATCATCATTAGCTTCCTCACTAATAGGTGTAGGCATCACTGGAACTGGTTTCTATGATGAACTACTTTCCAATTCGGGAGAAGGTACAATTACCTTATCAAGTTCTACTTTCCTCCCACTCACTTCTTTCGAGAGAAACTCCTTCTCTAGAAAGGATCCAATTTAGCAACGAGTATCTTGCCTTCGGATCTGTGATAGAAGGTGTACCCAACAGTTTCCTTTGGGTATTCTATGAAGATGCACTTCTCCGATTTGGGTTCGAGCTTATTAGGTTGAAACTTTTTCACATAAGCATCGCAGCCCCAAACTTTAAGAAACAACAACTTTGGTTTCTTGCCAAACCACAGTTCATAAGGCGTCGTCTCAACGGATTTTGATGGTGCCCTTTTAACGTGAATGCATCTGTCTCTAATGCATAACCCCAAAATGATATTGGTAAATTGGTAAGAGACATCATTGATCGCAGCATATCAAATAAAGTACGATTATGACGTTCGGACACACCATTACATTGTGGTGTTCCAGGTGGCGTGAGTGCGAAACCATTTCACATTGTTTCAAAAGAAGACCAAACTCGTAACTCAAATATTCGTCTCCACGATCAGATCGTAGAAACTTTATTTTTCTTGTTACGATGATTTTCCTCTTCACTCTGAAATTCTTTGAACTTTTCAAATGTTTCAGACTTATGTTTCATCAAGTAGATATATCCATATCTGCTCAAATCATCTGTGAAGGTCAGAAAATAACGATTCCCGCCGCGAGCCTTAACACTCATCGGATCGCATACATCGGTATGTATTATTTCCAATAAGTCAGTTGCTCGCTCCATTGTTCCGGAGACCGGAGTCGTAGTCATCTTGTCCATAAGGCATGGTTCGCAAGCATCAAGTGATTCCAAAATCCCATCAGCATGGAGTTTCTTCATGCGCTTTACACCAATATGACCTAAACGGCAGTGCCACAAATAAGTTGCACTATCATTATTAACTTTGCATCTTTTGGCTTCAATGTTATGAATATGTGTATCACTACGATCGAGATCCAACAAACCATTTTCATTGGGTGTATGACCATAGAAGGTATTATTCATGTAAACAGAACAACAATTATTCTCTAACTTAAATGAATAATCATATTGCAATAAACATGATCAAATCATATTCATGCTCAACGCAAACGCCAAATAACATTTATTTAGGTTTAACACTAATCCCGAAAGTATAGGGAGTGTACGATGATGATCATATCAATCTTGGAACTACTTCCAACACTCATCGTCACTTCACCCTCAACTAGTCTCTGTTTATTCTGTAACTACTGTTTCGAGTTACTAATCTTAGCAACCGAACAAGTATCAAATACTCAGGGGCTACTATAAACACTAGTAAGGCACACATCAATAACATGTATATCAAATATACCCTTGTTCACATTGCCATCCTTCTTATCCACCAAATATTCAGGGTATTTCCGTTTCCATTGACCATTCCTTTTGTAGTGTAAGCACTCAGTTCTAGGCTTTGGTCCAGCTTTGGGCTTCTTCGCGGGAGTGAAAACTTGCTTGTCATTCTGCTTGAAGTTCCCTTTCTTTCCCTTTGCCCTTCTCTTGAAACCAGTGGTCTTGTCAATCATCAACACTTGATGCTCTTTCTTGATTTCTACCTTCATCGATTTCAACATCACGAAGAGCTCGGGAATCGTTTTCGTCATCCCTTGCATACTATAGTTCATGACGAAGTTCTAGTAACTTGGTGATGGTGACTAGAGAACTCTGTCAATCACTATCTTATCTGGAAGATTAACTCCCACTTGATTCAAGCGATTGTAGTACCCAGACAATCTGAGCACATGCTCACTAGTTGAGCGATTCTCCTCCATCTTTTAGCTATAGAACTTGTTGGAGACTTCATATCTCTCAACTCGGGTATTTGCTTGAAATATTAACTTCAACTTTCTGGAACATCTCATATGGTCCATGACGTTCAAAATGTCTTTGAAGTCCCGATTCTAAGCCATTAAGCATGGTGCACTAAACTATCAAGTAGTCATCATATTGAGCTAGCCAAACGTTCATAATGTCTGCATCTGCTCCTGCAATAGGTCTGTCACCTAGCGGTGCATTAAGGACATAATTCTTCTGTGCAGCAATGAGGATAAACCTCAGATCAGGGATCCAATCTGCATCATTGCTACTAACATTTTTCAACACAATTTTCTCTAGGAACATATCAAAATAAACATATGAAAGCAAAAACTCGAGCTATTGATCTACAACGCAATTTGCAAAATACTACCAGGACTAAGTTCATGATAAATTTAAGTTCAATTAATCATATTACTTAAGGACTCCCACTTAGACAGACATCTCTCTAGTCATCTAAGTGATCACGTGATCCAAATCAACTAAACCATGTCCGATCATCACGTGAGATGGAGTAGTTTTCAATGGTGAACATCACTATGTTGATCATATCTACTATATGATTCACGCTCGACCTTTCAGTCTCTATGTTCCAAGGCCATATCTTTATATGCTAGGCTCGTCAAGTTTAACCTGAGTATTCCACGTGTGCAACTATTTTGCACCCGTTGTATTTGAACGTAGAGCCTATCACACCAGATCATCACGTGGTGTCTCAGCACGAAGAACTTTCGCAGAGATGCATACTCAGGGCGAACACTTCTTGATAATTAGTGAGAGATCATCTTAAAATGCTACCGTCAATCAAAGCAAGATAAGATGCATAAAGGATAAACATCACATGCAATCAATATAAGTGATATGATATGTCCATCATCATCTTGTGCTTGTGATCTCCATATCCGAAGCACTGTCATGATCACCATCGTCACCGACGCGACACCTTGATCTCCATCGTAGCATCATTGTCGTTACGCCATCTATTGCTTCTACGACTATCGCTGCCGCTTAGTGATAAAGTAAAGCAATTACAGGGCGTTTGCATTCCATATAATAAAGCGACAACCATATGGCTCCTGCCAGTTGCCGATAACTTCGGTTACAAAACATGATCATCTCATACAATAAAATATAGCATCACGTCTTGACCATATCACATCACAACATGCCCTGCAAAAACAAGTTAGATGGCCTCTACTTTGTTGTTACAAATTTTACGTGGCTGCTACGGGCTGAGCAAGAACCGTTCTTACCTACGCATCAAAACCACAACGATAGTTCGTCAAGTTAGTATTGTTTTAACCTTCGCAAGGACCGGGCGTAGCCACACTAGGTTCAACTAAAGTTGGAGAAACTGACACCCGCCAGCCACCTGTGTGCAAAGCACGTCAGTAGAACCAGTCTCGCATAAGCGTACGCGTAATGTCGGTCCGGGCCGCTTCATCCAACAATACCGCTGAACCAAAGAATGACATGCTGGTAAGCAGTATGACTTGTATCGCCCACAACTCACTTGTGTTCTACTCGTGCATATAACATCTCCGCATAAAACCTGGCTCGGATGCCACTGTTGGGGAACGTAGTAATTTCAAAATTTTCCTACGCACACGCAAGATCATGGTGATGCATAGCAACGAGAGGGGAGAGTGTTGTCCATGTACCCTTGTAGACCGAAAGCGGAAGCGTTAGAACAACGCGGTTGATGTAGTTGTACGTCTTCACAGCCCGACCGATCAAGCACTGAAACTATGGCACCTCCGAGTTCTAGCACACGTTCAGCTCGATGACGATCCCCGGACTCCGATCTAGCAGAATGTCGGGGAAGAGTTCCGTCAGCACGACGGCGTGGTGATGATCTTGATGTTCTACCGTCGCAGGGCTTCGCCTAAGCACCGCTACAATATTATCGAGGACTGTGGTGGAGGGGGGCACCGCACACGGCTAAGAGATCAAGAGATCAATTGTTGTGTCTTAGAGGTGCCCCCCTGCCCCCATATATAAAGGAGCAAGGGGGAGGGGGCGGCCGGCCTAGGAAGGGGCGCGCCATGGGGAGTCCTAATCCCACTGGGAGTAGGACTCCCTCCTTCCTTTTTGGACTAGGAGAGGGGAAGGAAAGGGAGAGGAGGAGAAGGAAAGAGGGGGGCCGTCCCCCCTTGCCCTAAACCAATTCGGTTTGGGCCTTGGGGGGCGCGCCCCACACTCCCCTTGCTTCCCTCTATTTCCACTAAGGCCCACGTAGGCCCATTAAGCTCCCGGGGGGTTCCGGTAACCTCCCGGTACTCCGGTAAAATCCCGATTTCACCCGGAACACTTCCGACATCCAAATATAGGCTTCCAATATATCAATCTTCATGTCTCGACCATTTCGAGACTCCTCGTTATGTCCGTAATCACATCCGGGACTCCAAACAAACTTTGGTACATCAAAACTCATAAACTCATAATATAACTGTCATCGAAACCTTAAGTGTGTGGACCCTACGGGTTCGAGACCTATGTAGACATGACCTAGAACTATTTCCAGTCAATAACCAATAGCGGAACCTGGATGCTCATATTGGCTCCTATATATTCTACGAAGATCTTTATCGGTCAAACCGCATAACAACGTACGTTGTTCCCTTTGTCATCGGTATGTTACTTGCCCGAGATTCGATCATCGGTATCTCAATACCTAGTTCAATCTCGTTACCGGCAAGTCTCTTTACTCATTATGTAATGCATCATCCCGCAACTAACTCATTAGTCACATTGCTTGCAAGGCTTATAGTGATGTGCATTACCGAGAGGGCCCAGAGATACCTCTCCGACAATCGGAGTGACAAATCCTAATCTCGAAATACGCCAACTCAACATGTACCTTCGGAGACACCTGTAGAGCTCCTTTATAATCACCCAGTTACGTTGTGACGTTTGGTAGCACACAAAGTGTTCCTCCGGTAAACGGGAGTTGCATAATCTCATAGTCATAGGAACATGTATAAGTCATGAAGAAAGCAATAGCAACATACTAAACGATCAAGTGCTAAGCTAACGGAATGGGTCAAGTCAATCACATCATTCTCCTAATGGTGTGATCCTGTTAATCAAATGACAACTCATGTCTATGGCTAGGAAACTTAACCATCTTTGATTTACGAGCTAATCAAGTAGAGGCATACTAGTGACACTATGTTTGTCTATGTATTCACACATGTATCAAGTTTCCGGTTAATACAATTCTAGCATGAATAATAAACATTTATCATGAAATAAGGAAATAAATAATAACTTTATTATTGCCTCTAGGGAATATTTCCTTCATGCCCTCCACCTGGTCGCCTTCTCCTCTCTCCCACTAAGGCCCAATAAGGCCCATTGACTCCCTGGGGGGTTCCGGTAACCTCCCCGGTACTCCGGTAAATGCCCGAACTCATCCGGAACCCTTCTGATGTCCAAACATAGCCTTCCAATATATCAATCTTTATGTCTCGACCATTTTGAGACTCCTAATCATGTCCGTGATCACATCCGGAACTCTGAACTACCTTTGGTACATCAAAACACATAAACTCATAATACCGACCGTCATCGAACGTTAAGCGTGCGGACCCTACGGGTTCGAGAACCATGTAGACATGACCGAGACTCACTTCTGGACAATAACCAATAGAGGAACCTGGATGCTTATATTGGTTCCTACTATTCTACGAAGATATTTATCGGTCAAACCGCATAGCAACATACGTTGCTCCCTTTGCCATCGGTATGCTACTTGCCCGAGATTCGATCGTCGGTATCTTAATACCTAGTTCAATCTCATTACCGGCAAATCTCTTTACTCATTCCTTAATGCATCATCCCATGGCTAACTCATTAGTCACATTGCTTGCAAGGCTTATAGTGATGTGCATTAACGAGAGGGCCCAAAGATACCTCTCCGACAATCGGAGTGACAAATCCTAATCTCGATCTATGCCAACTCAACAAACACCATCGGATACACCTGTAGAGCATCTTTATAGTCACCCAATTACATTGTGACGTTTGATAGCATACTAAGTGTTCCTCCGGTATTCGGGAGTTGCATAATCACATAGTCATAGGAACATGTGTAAGTTATGAAGAAAGCAATAGCAACAAACTAAACGATCATCGTGCTAAGCTAACGGATGGGTCAAGTCAATCACATCATTCTCTAATGATGTGATCCCGTTAATCAAATGACAACTCATATCCATGGCTAGGAAACTTAACCATCTTTGATTAACGAGCTAGTCAAGTAGAGGCATACTAGTGACACTCAGTTTGTCTATGTATTCACACATGTACTAAGTTTTCGGTTAATACAATTCTAGCATGAATAATAAACATTTATCATGATATAATAAAATATAAATAACAAATTTATTATTGCCTCTAGGGCATATTTCCTTCAAAATGCACACCAGTGAACCCCAGGTCATCCATCTCGCATAAGACTAAAAAGTCATGGAACCCTGCCATCTGGGTCTCGCCTCTCGGAGGATCCGGCCGATAATTTTTCACCGTCACCATTGTTATGCCATGTCTTAGCTCTTTTGCTTCCTATGCTTATTGTCGGAGACGTAGCATCCTCCCCCTTACCCTCTGTCAATGCTAACAAGTGTCTCTGTGTGGGTTTCAGTCAGCCCGCCACCACCATCATCTAAACTTAGCCTTTTCCGAGCAGCATTGTTCAAATCCATGGCTCGGCCTGGGCGATTGGGTACCCTAACTCGCCACCCCAACCCGAACCAAACTGAATTACCCGAATTGTTGGGTAATTAAGATATTAGGTTAGGGTTCGGTTCTCTTTTCCTAGCTATTCGGTTTTCGGGTTAGGGTTCGGGTTCCAGTCTGGAAAACCTAAAATACCCATACTGCCCGGATTGTTCATATTAACCAAATTATTCATGCTATTATTACACTATCATATTACCCATACTACCCTAATTATTCATACAAAAGCTGATGTGTGCTCCCAATATTTCGGGTTTTTTGGGTACCCGAATTAGCCGAACCGAAATTTTGGGTATCTTGGATTCGAGTATTTTTTTTGGCAGAAAAATTTCGATTCCCATTTTTGAGTACCTAAATTATCCATAAACCGAACTATCGGAACCAAAAATAACTAAAATACCTGAACGCCCAGGGTGATCCATGGCAGCCCCATCAGTACCATCCCCCTTTTCTCCCTGCACATGCACGCACATGTTCCTGTTTGGACTCGTTGATGTACTCCTCACATCATCACCAAGGCCATCATTAGAGCAACTCTAGCAGACCCTGCAAAAGCTGCAAACCCGCAAAATTCCGGCGAGTATACGGACTCGGCCTAATTTTCCGGGCAGAACAGAGCCCACATACTCGTCCGGCCCGTAAAAATATTTACCGCGGCCTGCAAACCGCATGCGCCGACCAGTATATCTACGGGTTCGCGACGCGTTTGCGGGTCAAAACCCTATCCCTCCGTCGTCGCCGAGCTCCGCAATTCCCCACTCCTCTCCTCACATTTCTCGCCGCCAGCGAGCCCCTTCCGCCTTCAGCCGCCATGTGGGGCCGCATGTTGAGCTCCGGACGCGGCTCCGGGAGCAGATCCGGCGGCAGCGGCGACCCCGAGCGCGAGTGGCGCGTCCGGTCCGACGGCGCGAGGAAGCGCGGGGCGAAGAAGTGGACCAACCGCGGCCTCTCGCCGCCACCGAGCTTCCGCGTCCGCGAGACGAACGAATACGACCGTCGGCACGGCCGTACCCCGTCCTCTGCCGTGGGCTCGTCCTCCGCGGCGAGATCTTCCGACGCCGGGAGCTCCTCCTCTTCCGCCGCAGGCCTTCTCCCCGTGAAGAGGGAGTGGTCGGAGGAGCCAGAGGAGATCGAGTTCGTCCCCGTCAGTGAGGAGCCCGAGGAGCTCGGCCACTGCGGAGTCGTCGGGCCGGAGGACTTCGTCGCCGATGTCGACGCGGTCGCGGCCGCCATTGCCGAGCGGAGCTTGCGCGAGGAGGCAGAGCGATGGCGCCACCATGAGGAGCTCGAAGACCTCGTGTTCCAGCAGGCGGTTGCGGCCAACCTCACCGCCAAGGAGAAGGACGACGAGTGGCGGTGCATCCGCGAGGAGCAAAGGGAGAAGTACATCAACCTCAGCAGCTCCGGCGAGGACGATTGAGCTCCTCCACGGCGTCGTCCATGGCCGTGAGCTCGCCGCCGTGAGATCCCCACCCCCTCTAGTACTAGTACTGATGTAGTATGTAGTATGAACTAGTGTTTGTAGTGTTTGATCATGTAAATATATGTAGTATGTGATGAACTACTATTGTGCAATTTCTCCCGCGAAACTGTTTTTTTCAAATTATGTAGTTTCATCTATGGTTTCTGTTTGGCCGCGCTCGTTCTCGACCCGCAAACGAGATCTTTGTTAAACTGCAAACGCGTTTTATGGGTTGGGATTTTACGGCGTCTGCTAGAGTTGCTTTTAATATTAGTTTTAGTCAAGCCTCCATTGCCTCCGGCCGTCTTCCTGCCACGAGCGGCTTCCCCTTTTAGCTCAAACTCAATCTTTGGGTTGCCCGAGAAATCAGCATATAGCCAGTCACCAAACTCCAGATCCTTCCCACCATGAATACCCAAGCCACACTCCTTAAATCATGGCCAATTCTATCACAAAACTTGCAAAAACGAGCCAACTTTTCATATCTCACAGCATAGATATTTCGTTCTTTTCCTCTGATGATACTTACGTGTTTCGTCGTGTTTGAAGGCTCTATAGGAACATACCGTTGTTGGCGTGACACTGCAGTGGCACCGCCACATCATCATGTCATGCTACAGGCACGAGAGACCAAATAGTACTTTTCACTCACGCGACGGCAGCAAAAGCAACCTGTAAGTCGAAACATATTTTTGCGTGTGAGGGCCATGGCCAACACCGACTCTTAAACCGTCCGCGTATGTTTAGACTGTATTGTCTGCACCACAGAAGTCATCTATCGCGAGTCTGTATTGATCCGCAGCACGGTTTGAACGTATTTTTTTCATAAATCGGAGACAAACATGGGGAGAGGGGCTTTGCGGGCATCCAGACACCATCCACGCCCGCTTCTGACCGCCCTTGGCCTCCCGAACCCCACTTTCCTTGCCCCCGCGCGTCCCCGCCGGCGCCAGTTGCCCGCATGCATACCGCTATAGAGCGCACGGCTCCACATTGAAAATGGCTCAGGGCAGATGCAGACTTTCACTACCTCTGTCATTGAAGCGGCATGCCGGACGAGGACGCCGCCCGTTACACACTCGGCTGAACACACCTCCTCGCCGCATTCAAAGCTTTCATTAAACCTGTGTGGAAGTTGAGAAACCTACTCAGACCACACGTCCATTCACGAGCGGGCCGGCATTAGCCGGGCAAGCTTCTCATGTCCGCCTGTTGTTTAAAGGAGGCCTGAAGGCGGGCAAGAGTCGCACCATCCCCATCTTCTCCTTCCACCATTTCGATGGCATCCGACGAGCGGGGAGAGTAGTTCTTCAGCATAAAAGTCGGCTGGATGGCCAACCAAACTGACCGGATACGACCGAGGCAGCTCATTGCTCCAGCTCCAAGCCAGACGCAGAAGAAAGTTGCTGCTCCTAGCTGGCGGGTGGTTTAGCAACTCGCCGCTTCAAACCAGCTCACGGAGGAGAGGCAACTTGCTCGCAGGCCGGCATCCCGGGGGAGGGGGGGAGGGCGATGCCGTGGACGACGCCGCATCATACCATGCATTCTATGCCTGTGACGGCGCTATCCGCCGTCAACGCGCGTGTAATCACGCCCAGCAGAGAATGAAGTCAGCTGCGAGGAGATAAACGAGTCGGTAGCCAGCGCATTTGCGTCCGCCGACCACATCGAGGAAAGTAGAACACGTCATCAAGCCAGACCCTTATGGCCCATACGTCATCGAGCCAAACCCCTTGTAAGCGTGCATGTCTACAACTGTAGCCCAACTAAGCCCATATATAGGCACCGATCCTGGACGATCAATTTGCCTCAGAAGTAGAACTCCACTTTGCCCTAATAAAATATTCGAAAGAAAGGAATACTCGAGCGCCGCAATGCACGGCGAGACGGCCACCACCAAGATCAAGACGAACATACCGTACCTGCCGGACGCGCTAGTGTGAAAGATCCTGCCACGGATCCCCGTGGAGCCGCTGCTGCGATTCAGGTCCGTCTGCAAGGCCTGGCGCGGCATCATCGATGAGGACTCCTTCCTCCGCGAGCACCTCCGCTTCCAGACCTCGTCCCTGCTCGTCGCCGCGTGGCTCCGGGAGAACGACAACAATCGCTCCAAATGTGTAAATCTCTACTCCTAATGTCTCAGTTGGTAGGTCGCGTTTCGGGTTTTATTTTCGTCCCACCTAACCCGGTCTATTTTGGTACTTCTTCGTACTACTTCCCACCTTCCTCCCAACCGCGGAAAACCAAAAAAAAACCCCGCTATGGAGTCCCGCACCCGCGCAACCTCCCGTTCTTATCATCTGAGATGAACGCAAAAAAAAACTGAAAAACCGCAGGCCACAGACCGTCGAAGATTAACCAGCGAAAAAAACGGCATTGGTCTTGAACGAGTACGGGCTCGCCTCCTCTCCCTCTCGCTCAAGTCCTCGCCGTCGCCACCACCACCCACGCCGGCAGCTTCCGGCGAGCTCCGGCGCCCCGCAGCACACCCCCGAACTCCCCACGGTCCGCTCCTCCCTACCCTCCGGCCAGATTCTCCGCTCCCGGTCTCTACCGCCCGCTCGAAACGCCACCCCCATGGCTAGGGTTTCGGGCAGGGCTTCACCGGCGCGTCTCCGGCGGCCCAGGTTCGTCCCTCCTTCCTTCTTGGCCGGGATCCACCACCCCTACACCTCACATTCTCTTCATGTCCTCTGCTGCAGATGCAGATGGAGCACGCCATGGGAGTTCCCCATCCACCATGGTCGCCGCCGTCAAGGGCTTCTTCACGGAGATGTGGAGGACGCCATGGACCTGCAGCTCCTCAAGGTTCTATCTTGTCCACATCCCCTCCCCTCCCCTCCCCTTCCCGTCCCTTCCTCATCTCGTTTCCTTCCCTTCCCACGCAGGTCAACAGGGAGGAACCCTAGCCAGCAGCACCTCCTCGGATGACGCCTCTGCTACACCAAGATAGGTCAAGCAACCCCCATCTACTCTCTGTCTCTCCCATTAGCACAAGTCCAGTTTTATTTTGAACAAAATTCTGCTACTACACAAACAAGTCCATTAACAGATCTATTTTTATTTAATTGATATCCTTCCAAACACAAACAGTGTATATATGATGTGCTATTTTCATTTTTGTGCTTTTATTTGTAAGCTCATAAAATAGTTACACTAAAAATGCCATGTAAGTTCTTAGTGAGCGAGTCGATTACACTTGTGTAAACCCAAAAGTGGTAGAGGCGAGTTTCCTCTTAAGCTTTGTAATATTCCTTATTTCTTCTTAACAGAGAGATATATGATATCTACATGGCTGCTATGCTACTTTTTTTGTGTGATGAATCATTATGAGTTTCGAAGAAACTTCCAATGTTACCTCCGCCAAGTTTGCCGGCGAAAGAAGCACATCCATCCATTGAGCCGTTCTATGTCGCCTGTGGTGGCTACACCAGAGGTATGTATCCCCTTGAAAGCTAATCAGTTGATAAAAATAGAAGCCCCTACTTCAGTTTATTGTTTCTGAATTGGTGCTACTTCTGATGGCTCTTGTTTCAGTTTATTGTTTCTGAATTTATACTCTGAATTCAGTAGATAGAAGCCCCTGAAATTTGAGCCATCTATGTTATGTCACATCCAACAAATAAAATCATATTTTTTGTGTGTTATGCACCAAGATGGCTTAGCATATGATGTTTCCTATGACAATTTATACTTTGTTTTGTGGAACAATTCATACAAGGGTGCACAATATGGCAAACGTATATACGCAATTCTTGTAATTCTAAAATAATATGTTGCCCAAAATGAACAATTTATGTAGTTGCAAATTTTACTGGAGCGATTTCGACCGAAGGAAGTGATGTTCACAATCGTAGTTTTATGTTTTGATCTATTTTTCCATTTTTTTTTACAAGAGCGAACTTCTACATGATGCAAGCTAACTCCCAGAGCTTATACACACTAACTGCTACTGACTCCCAAAGTGAACACATTTTATTGGATAACCGCTGGACATTTAGTGGCTAACTGAACAAAATCGATAATGTGTAAATTACTGAAACAAAAAGTGGACTGAGCACACAACGTTGTACTGGTGTGGTTTTTCAGTCAGCTAGCTTCTACAGTCATCCAAGAGTAACACTAACTGCTGGAGCCAGGGTAGAAAGATAATGAATGAATTCTGATTTACAGAATGATCTTGTTAAAGGGTAGAAGGAGCTTTTGTTCAACTTTTCCCTTGGATGTTGGTTTTACTTGCTGATAGTTAATCCCAATGTAACCTATTTGTATTCATGTATGTAGGAGCTGATAGGCCTTCTTATTTGACTTGTAGATGCACACGAAGCGTTTTTCTTTTGATGTACTTTACACACCTATTTGTTCTGGAGATGCTCCTTTTGTGCATTCATTTCAGACATTATTTTATAACTTCCGTCCATTGAGAAATTCTGACTTAGTTGATTTATCTATGCGCTTTGTGTTAATTAAAGATAACCTTATGTGAAGAACTGAAGATAAGTCAGACAGGGTTACCGTAACTTTTGTCCATTCACACAAATGCTGATGGTCGGGTTGTGTCGATCTGATTAGTGTTGGAGGACGATGTAGTTTCCGATTGCTCTTGTTTCATTTTATTATTTCTGAATTGCCCAGTAGATAGAAGCTCGCTAGATTATGGTGATTAGTCCAACGTTGTTGGATATTTCTTCAATCAACATCAATCTGTGTAACCTTTCAATGGATGTAGGCCACTGGTACCTGCTGCTTTTCTGATAATAGTAAACTCTAGGAGTTCTCAGTTTATACATACTTTCAGAGATTTGTACAGTTCAGACAAGTGATACTAAATTGCTATAATTTTTTGATTTGTGATAGTGACCACCTGTGCATCGTCTCTGTGGCAGCTGTGTGTCGTGGCATACATACTTAAACTCTGAACTCTTTTCAATGGTGTTGTAAAAACATTGGCTCATAGGTTTTGTTAGTAACTATTATTCAGAACATTTTCTTTTAAGTCAAAGTCATTTGTGATTCACATCGAGAGTGTGGAGGGTTTAAGTTCAGAAATACTAGCTGACTGCCAATGAATTAATGATTAGACATTTTTTAATCCTATTTACTTGTCCTCTAGGGTAACCATAGTAGCATCTTGAGCCCAAGAATAGTGTTACTGCCATTTAACGCCGCGATGTTTTAGCTCCAAGAATTTGGACCCTCCTGCGATAAGAATCAGTTGAAAAGGTTGGTCTATGCTACTTCTCTAAGGATGATTAAATGTGCTTTGTTGTTAATTGTAGTGATAGTGACTATGATTGAATTGGTAAGGTGACAAATTGACAGTTATTGCTTGATGATCTTACTCTTTTTCGTCACATTGCATACTTCTTAGATGGGAATCATCGAATGTATACATATATGACAGTTATAACTTATAGGGGGGAAATAACTTATTCCCTATAGGCTGATTATTAAAAAATGTTGGACACTGTATTAACTGTATTTTATTCCTGATTGAGCAATCTTATGGTCTCTTGCCCTCGAGCGAGAAACAGTCGCCCAACTCTGTGCCCTCGTTCGCCGCCGCCGCCCTTCGTCCCCTCACCACCACCGCTAGATCCCTACGCCGCCGCTCGGTGCCGCCAGCCCCCGACCTCCTCCCCGGCTCCCGGCGCTGCCCGCCCCCATCTGCTCCCCCGATCCCGGCGTCGCCCGGCCCCCACCTTCTCTCTCACTCTCGGCGGCGGAGGAGAAGGATGGCGACGACGGGCGAAGACATCGTTGGCGGTGGCGGCGGCGGCGAATCTGGTAGAGCCCCTCTCTCTTCCCAAGCCTGCCCCTCTCACCCTCTTCCTCAAGCGGCAAGACCCCAGGGGGATGGAGGACTGATGACGCGGGCGTTGGTGCGCTGGCGTGTCGGTCCGGCGGTGAGAGGAGGACGCCCATCCCAGCCCGAAGCAGCATAAGGCAACTGAAAAGCGGAGCAGATCAAGCACCTGGGGTCGCCTGAGGCGGCTCGGTGCACCTCCAAGTGCGTCAGTAGCTGCGTCCTCCGTGGAGCCGGCGCTCCTGGCATCATCAGGCCCTTCAACGTCAGAAGGTAATTAGACCAAGGGATGAGTCATCGATGGATGGATTATGTCCAGCCATTCATTATCCCCATGCTTGTATATGTCAGCAATGCATCTGTTTTTGGTTTGCATTAGATTTGTATGAACTACTTAATTAGTATTGAGTCTCAATGGCATCTTCTCTTAGGAGCAGTTGATGGGGGAGATCCTAGCATTCTACATTTGGGGAGGTTTTAAATCTTTTTCTGTAGAGAAATTGATCCAGTCCTGAATATTAGATTAGTCTATTTTACAAGGTTGAGAGTAGCTCAAAAGATTCTCATAGATTCTCTACCTTTGCCCTCATGAAATAATTCTAAAACCAAATAGTGATGTCAGGTGTAAATTCCATGAACAATAGTTGGTTTCTGTAGTTATTTGTCAAATTTTTCATCATAGGGTTCTAGGATTGGTGACTAAGCAGGGTTGTTTTCTTTCTTTAATACATACAGGATTAGGTCATAACAATGTATTTTTAATGATCATACCTTTAAATGTCACATGAAAATAGAACATATCCTAACTTTTCTAACCATTTTCTGTTATTTGCCTGAGGAACAAGCAACATGAATATTTGTATTCAAGCTCCCAACAAAGTTACTACTGTTGTCACAGAAATATAGTTCTGTTGTATGTATACTTAATTTCCCAAGATGTAGATTTTATTCTTATCTTACATGATATTTTTTTTCTTTTTCTGCTTGTGAAAAAACTCAGTTTAAAAAAAAAGGTCCTCATTCTAAAGGAGTAACTTCTTGAACCAGCAGTAGATATTGTGTCGGGAAGGACGAGGAGCAGGAGCATTGGTTCAGATTTTCTCTGTCAGCCTTGTGTTTGTTTACCGATTATTGGCTTGACATGAAGATTGATCAGGTGCGTGGATGTCATGTGCATGTTCTTCTTAGTTTCAATACACTTTAACTGGATTATACTTCAAGTACTCCGAGTACTTGCTCTTGTAAACTGACACTACGTTTTTGTTTGCATTTTAACCCTTGTTAGTATGTTTTCCAAGCTACATGGCATGTTGCAACGCTCTTCGGAGTCAAACCCTTGGGATGGTCCCTCAAACATGATGGTCTAGCTATTACAAATTAACCAAGATCAGCAGGACTAAGAAATACATATTTGACACTATTTGAGATGGTCCCTCAAACAGCCACGCCGCCACACCTGCCGACCCCTGTGAAGCATACCCACCCCTGCGCTCGGCCACCGTGGCGGCGGCGGCCCGGCTCCAGCGTGCCGGCGGTCGTGGCGGAGGCCCCGGAGGCGGTCGTCGGGGCGGGCGGCGCGAGGTGGGAGCCGATGGGCGCGTGGGAGTACTACGACTACCGGCGGGCCATCTACGGCGACATCACGCACAAGGCCATCCTCGTCGACGCCGCCGGCACCATCCTCGCCCCCACCGAGTCCATGGCCCAGGTCGGCCTACGCCCTTCCCCCATATACCGCAGCTCCAATTCATGTTCCTCTGTTTGTTCCACTCGATTCTGCTGGCCGTTCCCATGGTTGACGGAGGCTTGCATGTTTTCTATGCGGTGCACACGCTGAGACAATGCGTGGCGTGTGGATCGACCTGATCCGTGCTCCCGTAGCCCGTTCCGTTCGTGTATGTTCGTAGATTCGGGTTGTGAGAACCTGGGCAGATTTGTTTCTGCTGTTCATTTCTGGGTTGTGTGGATTTGTTTCTCCATGCATAACGAATTACTGATAAAAATCTCCCTTTCCTCTGTTAATTGGGTATGCATATGGTGGTTTGATTAATATGGCTTGTGTTCTGAATGTTAATTCAGGTGTACAGAACAGTAGGCGAAAAGTATGGGGTGAAGTACTCGGAGGATGAGATCTTGATGAGGACCTCGAGGCCTCGGAGAGCCCCTCCGAACAAGACGCGCACAGGAGCTCTGCCTTGACGGGGAAAGCAGCGGAGTTGGTGCAGTGGCGAATGTGGGCGGGGTCGGCCGTGGAGGGAGACTTGCTGGTCAGAGCAGCAGGAGCAAGAAGGTTGAGGCGGTTCAGGTTTGTCTCTATCATCCTCCCCCTCTCTTTCCCCCCTTGTCTCATGGATGAGGTCGTTGGTGCACGCAAGGAGTGGGTCGAACACGAATCGTAGCAAGAGCAAGGAGCTGGACGTGGTTCATGGTTTGCCTTTAGTTCCTCTCTCTCTAGATCTCTAGACATGGGTCTTTTTGTCCATATACTGAACCATGAAGTTGTAAGTTCATGTTCTTTATATTTGTACAGATATTTAACTGCATTAGTGAATGTTCTGGGTCTGATACAACATCTAAGCTTAGGTGATTCCTCATGTTCTATGTGGATCGCATAGAAAATAGAAATCCTAATTTCTGAAAATAGACTGAATCATGTATATATTTGCAGGGCAAGACAAGAACATTTAGTTGGATCCAGAGTATTGAGATTGCAGAGGACTCAACAAAGGGTCTGCACTTATTCTATAAATTCAGTATCACGTTAGTGCCTCTGTTTAGTGATTATATAGAACTACCTTTTGAACTTGCAGAAATTGAATGCATATAAGGATCGAGGACCTTTACATTGGATGCATGATGATGATCATCCACCGAGCAGCACATCATCTTGGAAAAGCAGATGCGAATTTCTGCTAGGTTTGCTTCTCCGGTTGTCCCTCCCATCAACTCTCTCAGCTCCCAAACCATTAACCCCGTCCTGGTTGTTCCTATATTTTCTTTTTGTTTTGTTTTTACCAATGCACTTTTCTTGACATGTTTTAGTGTGTTCCTTCCTACGGCCAGCTCGACCATTTGCTCCGCAGGGAGTTTTTAGCTCAGAAGGAGCAAATAATTTGAGAATGCATTGGTCTTTTCTGCAATCTGTTGTTCCTAAGTCATAACTTGTTCCTTTTCTTTTTCTTAGCTGCATGTTTTCATCCAAGTCAGAATTTTTATGTGCACTTGAGAACTAACCATGCTTGTACAGAGACATATAATACAGCACATTCGTTCCATAGGTAGGTGTAGGGTTAACCAATAATAATTGCCTCCTTTTTATTTTCTAAAACTTACATTCCAAATATGTCCCTTTAGGGGGTCCCCTAGAGTGTACAACATACCAGTATGCAAGGACTAATCAGTAGTCTTGTATGCTTTTTTTTGTCCACGTACCTTCAGCTTATTAGTTGACCGTTTACATGTTTGAATAACCTTACCTCATGCTAAAGCCGAAAAGGTGGTCAGGTAGAGAGTCTCAACTCACCATTGGATCAAAACTATTTGGTAAGCTATTTTTCTCTATTTTCTCAGCGAATGAGCACAAATTCAGAAGGGTACACAAAAGAACCCATGTACAAAGTCTCTACTCTTTTACCAGGCTATCCACCGTCTACATAGCAGGATTCACAAAGGATGCTAGCAAAGTGATAAAATTTGGATGTTTTTTGGAACTATAGCATCACAAGCCCAATAAGAGAAAAAGCAAACATCCTGAAGAATGCATTAGGATAATGATTTTACCTTGGGGTTATACTCTGCATTGCGTGCCTGGAGAGCTATTGCTTCCGGTTCCAATTTACAGTCCAGGTTGACCGTCGACACAATATTCTTGTCATCAAATCAGACACCCGAAAGCAGAGTATACCCAGGAGAAATCAGACCAGTAAATAGCTCTGCCCCATACTGTCAAGCAACCATATAAAATATCAGTTCCAAAACAAGGAAAGAGACAATTTCTTGGAAAGAAAGAAAAAATATCATACATGATAAAATAGTGCTGACAGAACAGATTTCAACTTAGTAACTTATAGAGTTACACTTCAGAAAGCGCCGTGAGAATATGTGAGGCCCTGAAGCCTGATAGCCAGTTTCAAATAACGTAAGATCTCAGTGCTCCAGTTTTAATGTGAAAAGGGTACTGATATGCTTTTATATACTAGAAAAGCTAGGTATGAGATGCCTCTGGTATCTACGTACCACTGTGTAACTCTGGAGTGAGGCAATTGTAATCATATAGTAGATCACTACATTTTAGGCTTAGGGTGTGTTTCAGAGAGCTCCACCCCACCCTCGACTTCAGTTAACTTCCAAACTCCACTCTACTTCTAAAGTTCTAAACTCTCAAGCTACGTAAGCTCCAGATTCACATTACATGGAACGTTTTTGTTTTAGTACCAATTACCCTTCTTTTTAATTTTTTTACAGGTGGTTGCTTTAGGGCCTTCACTACTGCTATTTTCTGTTCTCTAAGAGACAAATTACGAAGCAAATCAAACAGTACAATTATATTAGAGGTTGTATTCATTAGTTCATGTATATCCAAAAATTAATAATTATCACCCTAAGAGAAATTACTAGTTATAGCTATCAGCAATAATTCATGAAACCAACGGAAATCAAATATCATGTAGGAGTATATTGTTTTCAGTTTTCTTGTCGAACAACATTTATTAATAGTTCACCATGTATCACTCAGTTGATTTGGTACTACACACTGGACCGCTTGAAGGTCTGAACAAGCACGAGGATAGCTTTTGAGTGTGGACCAATTGTTTGAATCAATTACTAAGTAATTGATGCTGCCTGAACTCTGAATAAAAATGCATAGACGCTCATGTAGCCTGAATTTTCATTAGGTAATTCCCCCATTCATTCATTCAGATCCATTCAACATCAACCGAATTGAAGAACACAGATTATATACAACCTGAACGAACACCACAAAAGGCGAAGAAATAGACAACCAAACAATAATCAGGAATCTACCATGTCAGAATATGGAAACTCACCAGTAGTAGACTGCTTTGTAGCCTCACTGGAACAGCTCGAGCGGCATGAGGAAGGAGGCAGAGCTGTGGCTAGATGCAAATGAGAAGGGCGACCAGGGAGATGAGGCCACCACGCGACGAGCAGGAGAGTCAGCAGCGCCACAGCGGACCGCGGCGGCCGGGGAGTGGGGCATGCGGCCAGCGGGAGCAGCTGACCTGCGGCAGCGGCAGGCCGCAAGATGCGTGACAGCTTCTCCCACGACCAGCTCTAAGGGAGGTAGTGCCACCTAGATCCAGACAGCGAGCTCTTCCGCCCATCCAAGTCGAATTTGACTGCCGAGGATCGTGGATCTGCGGCGCGTGGGCTCGGTGCCTAGCAGTGGCGCGAGAGGTCGTACGGCGGCGGAGGGATCGAACTGTCGGGTGACGGCGCCGAGAGAGCGTTCGGCGAGATGAGAGAGGAAGAGAGTGAGGCAGTGGCAGGAGTCTGTGTGAGTTTGCTTTTTCTTTTTCTAGAAGCTTTTTTAACATACTGTGCAGCAGCACCGTATCCGAACCGTCCGGTGCATTGCAAGGCAAACACACAAGCGGTCGTCAAACAAAGGAAAAAAAATCTCTTCCACATGCTATGCATTCTGATGTTCATTTTGCACCCCTCACTGCGGTCTACTACGACTATGCTTTGCAAGATTGTTGCGAGGCTTGCCTTTCTTTGCTCTCCTATGTACAGTACGTGACTGCCAATTAGCATCATCATGTTATCGGTAGTAGGCCATCAATTTGCTTATTTATGCCAGTCGGTCCTGTAAGCATCCATCTTTGAACTGTCCTATATAGCAGATAGGGGAGCCTGTGTATGTTTGCTATATTCCAGTTTCCTGCTGAAGCCCAAACTAAAGCATTGTAATATTTTTTTAAAGGTCATCCCACGAGGTACTTAATTTCACTGTGGTTATGATCATTTCATTTTTATTGGTTGTAACTAATTTGACTCACGCGTGATAGATTATGCCTGCACCCTTGAAGCTACATTTATATGGTCACGTAAATCACTGGTTGGTATTCTAAAGATATTAACTTCGACATATAAATCATTGGTTGGTATTTCAACGAGCCAGGACAGTTGAATACTTGAAAATCATTACTTGTATTATTTCTTTGTAATAACATCAAAGATAATGATTAGTGATAGTGTATTCATCTACCTAATTGCTTCATCCATTTTGCACGGTGAGTATTTTATAATGCATATATATTCTTACATATTGCACATAATAGCCTCATGCTAACGACATATATTGCTTGTGTGGGATAGTTACAATCTTTGTACACTTGCTTAAATACCATGTGAATTACGCCAAAGACAACATATCTAAGTTATACATGAATTTCTTAAGCGTGTCAAAGCAGATATGTTACATTACTTAGCTGAATCATTGTTTTCTATACTTTATACAAGTACGGCCTGTTAAAACATTTTGGCCATCGCGGGTGGCCCAAATTTTGGGGAGCCTGAGCTGGTTGCATGGTTAGATTTTGCAGAGTCTATTGGGCGCCGCTTGGATGTATGAGTGACAAACACCGTGGGAATGAAGCTAAAGACAACTTTCCTGATATTGTTAAAGAATTTCTTAAGTGCATCATCTAGATATTGATAATTTGTAATAGATGTTTAGGTGAAACATCGCTCAGTTTGTTACATGGACATGTCGTTAGTCTTTCTTTTTGTTATCAATTTTCATTGCAAAATGGACTTCAATTGTTCAGTAATTGTGTTTGTGTTATATTGTTTATGCATGTGAAATTTAACATGTAACTCTTGTAAACTTTGTCAAGAGCCCGTGGCAACGCACGGGCCCTCTACTAGTGATCATAGTCGCGCTTAAAAGCCGAGTACTCTATCATTGAGTTAGCAACCCAGATAAAAAAAGATCTTAGATACGATTGAAATCAAAAATCAACGGAATTACACCGCGCGCTTCTGTCAAAACATTGAACTAGCAAGACATCAAAAGATTTTTTTAATCGACCATGAAAAACACTCAAATGCCAAAACGATCAAGTCCGGTTAAATTCCACTAAAGTAAAGTTAAAAAAAGAGTGACCCTAATCACGATGGCAAAATTCTCCTTATTTTTAGCGATTTTTATTAAAAAAAATATTGTATTGTATAAGAATACATGCAAGAGGAACACCCTTATCATTTGAGCGAAGTGTAGGCAGAAAAGTTGAATATGGAGTGAGGATAAAGAGAACCATCTAAGTTCAATGTTTTGATAGAAGCGCGCGATGTAATTCCATTGATTTTTGGATTTCGATCGTATCTAAGATCCTTTTTTATCTGGGTTGCTAACTCATTGATAGAGTACTCGGCTTTTAAGTGCGACTATGATCTTTTACACATTTGAATGAAACAACAAATTCGTCCAGACTCTTGGTAGAGTCTAGAAGACCACGACCGATCCTCAAAGGTAATGAATGGAAAAATAGCATGTCGTAATAAAATCAATCTTTTTTGAATGGAATCCAAAATTACGATTTTCTGGGTCTAGTGAATAAATGGATAGAGCCTGGCTCCAATTCTGATAAAATAAAAGCAACGAGCTGAACTTCCTAATTGGAATGATTCCCCGCTCTAGTTAGACGTTAAAAATAGATTAGTGCCGGATGCGGGGAAAGGTTGGGTTTTCCTATGAGTGGACCCTTTATTTTTTCTTTTTTTAGAAATCCTAATTATTCTTGATTATGGATTGAATAAGGGATGTTATGGATCGAACGTGAAAAAGAAGCAGTATATTGATAAAGAGGTTGTATTCCAAAGTCAAAAGAGCGATTGGCCTGCAAAAGTAAAAAAACTTGTTTTGTTCTTTCTTTTAATTAGAACAAACATAAATGAATTGGGTAGAAAAGGAGCAGAAAAAGATATGTGGATTAGACTCCCTTTCTTTCCAGGGTTTGTATTCAAAATGCAACACCCTGTTCTGACCATATTGCACTATGTATCACCATTCGATAAACCGAGAAATGCTTCTTCTCTCTGATTCAAGTAGAAATACAAATGGAAAAAATCAAAGGGTATTTAGAAAAACAAAAATCTCGGCACCAATACTTTGTCTACCCACTTCTCTTTCAGAAATATATTTATGCATTTGCCCACGATTATGGATTAAATCGTTCTGAACCTGTGGAAATAGTTGTTAGTTGTAATAACAAGAAATTTAGTTCAATACTTGTGAAACGTTTAATTATTCGAATGTATCAGCAGAATTTTTTGGATAACCTCGGTTAATCATCCTAACCAAGATCGATTATTGGATTACAAAAATTATTTTTATTCTGAGTTTTATTCTCATATTCTATCTGAAGGGTTTGCGATCTTTGTGGAAATCCCATTCTCGCCACGGGAATTATTTTTTCCGAAAGAAAAAGAAATACCAAAGTTTCAGAATTTACGCTCTATTCATTCAATATTTCCCTTTTTAGAAGACAAATTTTTGAATTTGGATTATCTATCACATATAGAAATACCCTATCCTATCCATTTGGAAATCCTGGTTCAACTCCTTCAATACCGTATCGAAGATGTTCCATCTTTGCATTTATTGTGATTCTTTCTCAACTACTATTCGAATTGGAATAATTTTATTACTTCAATGAAATCCAGTTTTTCAAAAAGAAAATAAAAGACTATTTCGATTCCTATATAACTCTTATGTATCAGAATATGAATTTTTTTTGTTGTTTCTTCGTAAACAATCTTCTTGCTTACCATTAGCATCTTCTAGAACTTTTCTGAAATGAATCCACTTTTCTAGGAAGATGGAACATTTTGGGATAATGTACCCTGGTTTTTCTCGAAAAACCCTATGGTTCTTTATGGATCCTCTTATGCATTACGTTCGATATCAAGGAAAGGCAATTCTTGCATCAAAAGGCACTTTTTTGAAGAAGAAATGGAAATGCTACCTTATCAATTTATGGCAATATTATTTCTGTTTTTGGACTCAACCGCGAAGAATCCATATAAACCAATTAGCAAACTCTTGCTTCGATTTTATGGGGTACCTTTCAAGTGTACCAAAAAGTTCTTTGTTAGTAAGGAATTAAATGCTGGAGAATTCATTTCTAATAGATACTCGAATGAAAAAATTCGATACCATAGTCCCCGCTACTCTCCTCATAGGATACTTATCAAAAGCTCAATTTTGTACTGGATCGGGGCATCCTATTAGTAAACCCATTTGGACAGATTTATCAGATTGGGATATTCTTGATCGATTTGGTTGGATATGTGCCCTCTTGCTTCTTAAACAGGGGAGTTGACCGCCGCTGGTTTGTACCAATGGGATGGGAAGCAGCAGGGCGTCTGACACGCTCCTACACGCCGTGTCCGACTACCGCTCAAAGAAGAAGGCGTTGCACAGCATGGCGCATTGCGATGGATTGTGCTCATGCCTAGTGAAATACGGTGCACGTAATTAACCCGGCCACTCGGCGCACGGGTGCAGCATGACGCCCCCCCCCCTGATCCATGATGACGTCGGACCGGTCGATCGACCGCTTCCGATGTCCTCAGGCATTCGGTCTTGGCCACGACTCTCGCTCCAATGCTTACAAGGTTGCTCGTTTCTATGGTTATCGTAATCTGGACGTGTGCGTCCCGGGTGGCCACGACTATACTGCCGAGATGGGGTGTTCACCATAGGAAAAGACCTTTGTTGGCGTGACATGGTGGAAGCGTTGCCTCCGCATCATGTCATGCCACGGCGAATGGCGACCTTCTTCAAGGGATCCTTGCTCTGGACCCTCAAGGAGGGTGTTATGGACAGCGCACCAGTCGCCTCAGGCTTCGTCCGCTTCAGGTTAGAGGATGAGTCCTTCAGCATTGTGTCGGCGCCTCCTTACACCCCGAGGTTGAACTACAAGACGTGCAATTTAACTAAGCTCCGCGGGGAGCTGTGTGTGTGCGCACGTCCCTCAGCGGATTACCACGCGGTTTTCGAGATGTGGATGTGCCGTGATCTAGAAGATGACGTCAATCCGCCATGATGGGATATGCGTCATGTTGTCACCGGGCCCTTCTTATTCCGATCTTTTATTCCAAAGATCATGACTGATGACGCCGTCGTGTTCCATTTTGAAGAAAACTATATCTACAACTGCGATCTCCAAAATCCGATATTTAATTTGGATGATGTGATCGAAATGGAGCGCTTGAGGTATCATCACCTTGACACCGACACATTTGTCGAATACACACAAAAAATTCTTGCCGGCCTTTATTTAATCCCCTATGTTCCAAGCCTAGTTTGGATCTAGGTTTCAATATATATTTTAACCAGTGGTTATCAAACATGAAGGTACATTCGAATTTTGTCGTTCTGTTATCTGAGTTATAAAAAAATGATGTGCTATTACAATTTGATTCCATCAGGTGCTTGAAAAAAAATTCCATTTGTTTATTTGCTTCTTTGCCCCATGTTGAACTCGAGTTGGCGTGATGGTGCCCACGCTTGGCGATGTCAGCCGACGGCTACATTGGAATATTGGATCCCTCTGTGTTATACTCCTATCTATGATGCATGTCGCCCTCACCATAAAAAAACGTCCACATAGCTTCAAGAAAAAAAAACGTCCGCATATAAGTAACCAAAGTGCAATATGGTCTTGACAGTTGACACCAAACAGTTATATCGGGATGCCTATCCGAGCCTTCTTCTACAAGACCAATTCTGTTAGGGGACATTTTATTCATGGGAGAACCTGTTGCGAGAAATTTGAGGTGCTGTAATATTGATTCAGTAGAGACATGTAGCCAAATGATATTAAGATATTTATAGGGTACCATTGGATCAATTGTCAATAAATTTAACAAACTTAGTTCAAAATAACTCACAGATATATTTTTCTATCTACTTGGTTGATGTCCACTCGTACATTAATAAAATGATACTTGTATTTCCAAACTGGTAGTGTTACCATGAACCAGCGTATCACTATGTCATGATGCACCAACACTCCTCGCCCCACATCTCCCTATGCTCCGACTGGTTCAATGCACGGTTTACTCTTGTCCTCCTCCCATTGCAACATTTCTCTGGGCACCTCCTTTGTGCCGCCGCCGGGTGATCCTGAAGACTCGGATCCCACCAATGGGAGAGCAAACTTCACGGTGGCCTATGCGGGCCAATGCACAATGTGGGGAAGGTGCAACGCATCCCAGTGAAGATGGCGGCAAATGGATCCTCCACCATGGAGTCCATGCATGTGGTGGCTGCAATGGCCTTGGCCAGCGAGGCCTCGCCGGAGTCATGGGAAGAAGGGAACAGTGGGACAACATGTGCATCATGGAGGTGAAACATGGAAGGTAGTGGCCGTAGCGGTGGCGTGCGGGATTAGTGGAGTCTGGTGGATACGCTATATGGTAATTACTTCTTTTTTTTGAAAGGGATATGCTAGTTACTTCTACATTAATAATATTATTGTTTAACAATTTTGAAAGGAGAAGAAAATGGCAAATAATTTCCTCAGAATCCATACTGGGGTTTGAAAGGTTGGGGGATTTTTCCCACTGAAGATGATAGTGGGCCTGTATTGGGGAGACTCATATAATGGTTTGGTTTTTTAGGGGTAGATAGAGATAATGGGTGAAGAAAAAGAAGAGTATTTTTTCTCAGCTAAAAAAGTGATTTAACGGTAGTAAAATCAACAATATTGCTTAATGGATATGAGGATCCTAAAATTATATGTTCGACACGGCCTGTTTTTAACCACCATCATATTTATAGCCATGTTGCCATAACATAAGATCATTTTGCAAGCTAAAACTGCTTGCAAAATAATCTTATGTTATGGGACGGAGGGAGTAGTATATAAAAGGGCAGTGATAGGCGTCGGCGTGCCGGCCCAATTTTTGGCCAGTCACCGTGCGGATGTCTGATCTGTTAAACCAGGGCCATCTAATCTGCCCCCCCCCCCCCCCCCCCCGACTCGCACGCCTCCTTCCTTCTTCCTTCTTCAGCTCCCCCACCACTCCCGCTTCCAATCCCCATCTCCTCGGCAACGCCAGCACACACCGTCATGGGACGCGGCAACATCGACACGCAACTCGTCGTAGCTCATGTCGCCGGAATCGCGGAAAAAGCTGCCCCCAATCCTCGGCGACACCCGGTACACATCAACACCGGCAGGCCGTTCCGACATGGCCGAGCAAATGGTTTCAGCATGGCCCGCGTAGCTCGCCGACATCGCTGGTCGTAGCAAAAAATCATTGACATGCCCCGCCCATCATAGCTCCCGGAGCTGCCGGATCCAGCATTTCAATTCGCTGGTTGTAGCATCTCACACATCGGCCACTAGCGCAGGGTGGGTCATCATATCACCACAAAGAGCATCAATGGTGCCAAAACGCCATCAATCGGGCGAGATTGAAAGAGCACCCATGATACCCCCTCCAAGACTGCAAAATATTTTTCTTATGTTCTTAACACTAACTATTTAACAAGTTAATGATATTTTAAATCTATTTGTTGAAAATATGATGATGATTAGATCAAATTATACTAGTGTATTTTTCACAACTTTTGAATTATGGCACGCCCAACGCTGAGATTCTTGGTCCGCACTGTAATCTGTCGGTGTAACCTAGAGTGTACACGTCATAACGTCCACGTCCACGTCTACTCACTCAGGGGTGCATCTAGCTCTCGCTTGTAGTGATACTGGAGGTGCCATTGACTGAAGCGCCTCCCTTAATGGGCCAGGCCCATGAACACATAAGCACGTATGTTTGTCACATGCTACACAGTAAGCATGTGCACAATGTATTATTTTATTTCATTTTCATTTCCACTTTATTTTTTTATTTTCTGAAATTTATGATCAAGATTGTTCATAAATTATCTATAATGTGGTTTTCAAATATGCTTATTGCATGTTTCAAAAATGTTTGTTGTGTTATTAAAACATGTTTATCATGTATGAGATATGTTCACGTGTTTTCTAGTAATGGAGATCATGTATTGAAAAAATCCTGGAATACTTCAAAATGTTCATTGTTTTTTAAAAAACAATCGCATGTCTGAAAATTTAACAACATTTAAAAAAATATTCACATGTTTAGAAAATGTTCATGAAAATATTAAAACACTGTTCATATATTTTGTAATAAATGCTAGTACCATTCGAAAAACTATTCATGATATTTAATAATGTCTGGTTGTTTAAAATTATGTTTCATGACATTTTTAACATTGTTTGTATTTTTTAAAATTTTGGTCATGCAATTTTAGAAAAATATTCATAACAAATAAAAAATAGTTGTGCCATTTATAAAAAGTATCTAACACTTAACGAAATGTTTGCATGCTTTTCAAAAGTATCCATTACATTTTAACAAAATGTTCAAACATGTAGTTAAAAATAATCACCATGTGTTGAAAAATGTTCAATGTGCATTTTACAAATGTTAAAAATGTGTTCATAAAAATGTTCAACTTATTCTTTTTAATGTGTATCTAAAAATATTTAACATGATAAAAAAATTTAAACATGCATTTGAACAAAGTTGACACATAATTGAAAAATGAAGAACAACTAAAGGAAAAAAAGAAATAGAAAAAAATAAAAACCTAAAGAGAGTTGATAGAGAAATCATAGGAGAAACAAAAGGGGAAAAAATAGGCGTGTAAGCTTTCAGAACTGGTCCATATCGATCCATAGAAGCTCCTGAAAGTCAATGTGATGAAACCACATGAATGCACGCTACCTGAGGAACAAAATCTCACGATAAGCGAGACATTTTTATATGCCGATTATTGCATTTTTATGAACACATTAAAAAGAATAAGTTGAACATTTTTATGAACACATTTTTATGCACCCACTAACGGCAGCAAGCATGCTGAATCTATATGCCGCTTATTGCAACCAGAAAGAAGGGGTCACCTACATGCTGTGCTCTCACTCGATGCATTTGCTGCGTTTTCTTCGGGTATTTTTGGTTCTATTGGTTTTTCCTCAGTTTCTTATTTTGATTTTATTTTTATTTTTATGTTTTTCTTTGTTTCTTCTCGGTTTTCTTTGAGTTTTTTTTTTAATTTCTTCATTTTTCTTTGTTTTTTTTTGTTTTTCAATACATGTCTACATTTTTCATAAGCGTTGTACATTTTTCGTACATAACAGGATCATTTTTGTTATTCCCATTTAACATTTATCAACTACATGGTAATTTTTTTAGCAAAATATATGTTTTTATGAGTTTTTATAACACAATACAGACATATATAGGCGCTCATACATATGCACATACCCTCATCTCTATAAATGCACGCACACACACCGTACCCCTATGAGCACATCCAAGAGACTGAGCCGGCACATCATCTGGAGATTGACAAAGTCGCCACGTAGTTGATACAAACATCTTCTCCCATTGCATGCACACCATCGGAAGGCCGGAAAAAAATTCAAAAAAATGCGACCACCAATGACAAGTCCAGAGCTTTAACCTGGTGGCTTGGTTCCACCACAAAGAACCTAAACATCTGAGCTACGCTCAGTTCACCGCATATGTTTTCATGTCTACTTTTTCATACACATGGTAATTTTTTTCCTATACACCTAAAACATTTTAATATATGTTTAATATTTTCAAATATATGATTCACATTTTCTTAAATACTTGTTTTGTACATTTTTTTGAATAGTTGTTATTTTTTTTGTATGATACACAAAACACTCTTTTGAACTATGCAATTTCTTTTAACTTGGTAAACATTTTCTTAAAAATGTCACAAACATTTTGGTTGAAATATGTGAACAATTTTGTTCTAAATTTAACGTAAATTTTGTTTTGAATGGTACAAATCGTTTTTTTAATTAGGAAAACATATTGTTTTACATTGTACAATTGTTTAAGTGTCACGTACACATTTTGAAATGTGTGAACATTTTGTAAATGTTCATACTTTTTTTGAGTGGTAGAAAATTTTTCTAAAAGTGAGGAAAACATTTTTTACACTGCATTTACTGATTTGAATTTATTATATATGTATTTTGTTTTCTAAAATATAAACAAAACTAAAAAGATAAAATCATGCATGATGTCAGCATTACATCAGCTTGACGTGACCATGTTGTAACTGGGCCAGCCCACTGCCATTATCTGCGGACGATGCTCGCGTATGGCTCGCTCTGGGCGGCACATAGCCACGCCACAGCAAGCGACCTCTGTTCAGTAAATTTCTCAGAAAAATTCACTTCCTTTAGAAGATATTCGAAAAAACAGAAATATGTCCCACCATGAGGAATGCTATGTGTGTGGTGCACAAGATTCTTGGAGGCACAACCTGTTAGAATGCAACATGGCAAGATGTGTATGGGCTTTGGTGGACCTTGAACTTTTGAAACATATATTGTAACATCGGAACCTTCAGCGCGAGCTTGGCTGTTTTCTATGATGGATGTACTTAGTCGTGATGAGCTGACAAAGATGACTGTTACATTGTGGGCAATCTGGTATGCTAGGAGGAAATTGATCCACGAGGGGATAAACTAGAGTACATATGCGACTCACAACTTTGTTGTTAATTTTATTGCTGAGTTAGAACAGTTTGCACCTCGTCCAGAAGTACATATAGCAGCAAGGGCACAACCTGGAGTTACTAGCAGATGGATTCCTCCTTTAGAAGGCTTTATTAAAATCAATGTTGATGCAGGTGTCTCAACAGATCAGACTATGGGCACAACAACTGCAGTATGCAGGGATCGTGATGGAGCTTTTCTTGGCTCGTTCATGATTGTCATCCATGGGTTAGTTGATCCTCCGTCGCTCGAGGCGATTGCATGTAGGGAGGGGTTGGCTCTGGCGCAAGATCTTGGCATGGAATATATTCAAGTCGCTTCGGACTGCAAGCAAGTGATACAACACATTCACCAGGGAACAGGAGGAGATTATGGCGCTATCATTAAGGAAATTTTGGAAACTTCTACCACTTTTAATTCTTGTAATTTTTGCTTTGAATTTCGAGAATCAAATTTTGAACCTCATAAGCTAGCTAGGTTTGGTGTTTCTCTTCCAGTTGGAAGACACCTATGGTTGGGTACTCCACACGACCCAATTGTAATTCCTGCAAACATTTCATCCGATCAATAAAGCCTAGCAAGCTTTTCTCAAAAAAACAAGCGACCTCTGTTATTATTCTTAAAAGGAAAATATTTCCCCTCATGTGAAATTTTTGCAAGCTGAATTGGGATGTGCGCCCTCACAAATATGAAGAGCTATTCTTGACGGTCGAGACACCCCACTCAGGGCATTATACAGCGCATCGAAGATGGTGAGACAACTAACATATGGCGTCATAATTGGCTACCCCTTCCCTCCAACATGCGGCCGATCACTAGCTAGGTACTTGACCCTTCTCAACGGGGGAGCGGTCTTATCACTACAATTTCCAAGCTCCCAGGAATTACTGCCTCCTGGTGCATCGGGGATGCTGAGGACGCTGTGGGCCCATTGAATCGTTCTTTTCACTTTCCTTTTTGCCTCCGTCTTCAGTTCCACCCCGTCTAGATTTACTCCTCGACCCGCTCCGCCGATCGACCTTCCTCTCCTCGCTGTGTAGCATCTCAAGAGCCCTTGGGCTCCGGCGCCTGTCCGCCATGCCCCCTCGCACTCCCGCTCCAAGGGGGTGTTTGTGTGCAAGGTGGAGTCCGCGCTGGCTCCCCTTGCACGGCGGCCGAAGTTGGCACGGGGACACCTCTGCGATGGTGGCTGAGGTTGTATCCCCGGGTTCATGCCTTCCCCATGTATCTCCTGCGCCCGAGGTATGTCTCTTTGCCCCCCCCCCCCCCCAGGTCCCCGACCCCAAGTCGCAGGCCGCCCGACACTATCCTGTTTGTTTAAGGCTGTGTTTGATAGCAAAGGGTGAAATAAACTGAAGTTTCCAGTAGGTATGAGATATCATGGTTTTACCAAAACACAATATTTCGGAGTATTCACAATCCATAGAATCTGTTTGGTTGTTGCCGCAAACCGCTGTAAATTTTGTTGCCTGGCCGGTTGCGTTAGCAGTGCAAGCACGTGCAGCTAGCCAGCCGTTTGAATACTATTTCTCTTATTCAACTAATCGACCATGCACATGCAGCTAGCTAGCATATACCCTACTGTTGGTAAACACGCCTAGCTGACTTCTTTACAATTTCTGATGAGTTATTCCCGGCAGCTAGCTGGGTGGCCCTTACCTTACCATACGGATGCATAAGAACAGGAGAAAGCAAAAACTGAACACCAAGGTACGTACCAACCATCCACCACAAGGTACGTACCCAGCCTAGCTATCTCGTACTCATGAGGGATTGGCGTTGTCGCACGGAGGCAGTGGCTGATGGCCGGCGTGGAGAGGAAGGATGAAGGATACAGAGTGACCTTTGTTATCCTCACTGTCGCCCCTTCGTTTCTTCATGGCCGATGGAGAATCTACAGAGACAGCCGCAACGGCGGCGGACGCGATGGCGTGACGAAGTCGTTGTGAATAGCTAGCTACTGGCGGACGCGGCTAATCTGCACCCGAGCTCATATGCTCCCGCATGAATAGTAAAATCGAAAAAAAATCAAAAAAAATTCAAAAAATTCCAATTTTTTTTGTGTGAGACATTGACAAAAGTTCTAAGTGTCTGCAAAAATTCGTCATGAAATCACATTCCTAGAAGGCGTGGCAAAAAAACAAAAAAAGTACTCTGAAAAAGCTACTTTCAAACGCATTTTGAAGCACTGAATTTGTTTTTTTCGCCACGCCTTCTAGGAATGTGATTCCATGACGAATTTTTGCAGGCACTTAGAACTTTTGTCAATGTTTGTCTCAAAAAAAATTGGAATTTTTTGAATTTTTTTCGATTTTTTTTCGATTTTACTGTTCATGCGGGAGCATATGAGCTCGGGTGCAGAATAGACTTTTCGGCTACTGGCTCGTTTCTTTCCCTTGCTCTGTTTTAAAAAAAGAGGTCCAGGGTTCTTTTTTCTATGCAGAGAAATTACTACAATTTTGAGAATACTCTAGTTTTAATAACACAATATTTAGTGCTAGCCAAACAGGTCAAAGTAAATAAAACTATGGTATCTGAAAAAACTGTAGTATTCTCAGAATACTTAGAAAATATTTTACTATCAAACAGGGCCTTGTCGTCGACACCGTTGCTCCGCCTACTCTCGACATATTCTCATTACCTTGCATCGCCACAAATCCCAGTTTGATTCTCCACTCCCTTTGTAACCTCCCCTTTCTTCTCCTAGATCTGTCATGGGCACGGGCCAGTGGTAAAGATCGGGGAATGCCAAATCTGGGTATGGGCAGCGGCTAGTGGTGGATTTCAGGGAGGAGTGGTGGTGCTCAGATCTGGCGTGGGCTAGGTGGAGGTGAAGATGAGGTTGGCAGAGCGCAGGTAGGGGCCAAATAGAGGTGCAGCTGGGCGGTAATGCTCGAGGTCAAGGTCGAGGTCGGGATCCGGGAGAGATCAAGGTCGGGATGACGGCGGCGGAGTATGGGTCGGGTTCGGCTGGTGTGTGCAAGCTCCAGACGAGGATTGGGTAGGGCCGTTCACGATTCACATGTGATAGCTGCATTTCTATCATAGGAGCCTGAATTTAAATCGATGCTTACCAATCTGTCTCACAGTCCATATGGAGGACTGAATGAGTACCACCAGACACCAGTAGACCGGTTAGCATTTGCTGAGCTCTAATCGTGCTTCCGCTTTCGTTTTGCGGTGTATGTGCTAGATTCAGTATCATGAAACCCTGGAGTCCCAAATCAAAAAGGAAAAAGGTATAAATTTAGTTTCATTCTGATCCATTTTTTTTGCTAGCCATTGCCAACAAACAGTGTGCCTTCTATGTATCTAAGATTATATGTTAAGAAATTTATTAAGATGTGTACACAGATAGAATGGGAGATAAATGATGTCTTAGCTTATTTTTGTTTTGCTTCGTCGGTCTGCGCTATGCGTTTACAAGTTAGTAGAGTATTGATGTGCTGTATAGTTTTTGACTCAACATGTTTATCTGAATTTATTAGCAGCAGCATGGTACCTGAACTTTAGAGAACCTGCTGTAAAAACCAGAGCACCTGGGTTCAACACAAGCAAACTGTTAACATGATTTTTCGTTATTTTAGATGTTTAGAACATAACTTTCGGAAGGGATTCATATGTGTTTATTGGCAATAAAAAATGCAGTGACTTATTTTTAAGATCAATTTACATGACTTATTGTCAGGTTTCTCATTATTTTATATCTTTAGAAACCAAATTTGACAGACTGAAATCTTTTCCTGGGGAAGTTATTAACAATCACTGATTTTTTACTTTGCACTACCTGTTCTATTCTTTTCTTCTCACTTCTTTTAATATCGAAGTTCATCTTAGAATCCTCAAAGACCATGACAGAAGAAGTGAGACTTGCCACATGCAAAGTACATGAAAAGAACGTATAAGTACTTACCATGGGATGTTCTTCATCAGAATATGGCTTAGTGCCTCATTCATCTATCTTCCTTTATTGAATATTAATACTGTTAATTAAAGATATTTCGGAGATGACTGATTGCCATACAATCTTGTGCACTCATTCCATAGTTCAAAGTGGGAGTTCTTCAAGAGGTAATCTTATTATTTCAACTTGATGGCTAGATTTCCTTTTGCATCTTGGTCCCTAGGCTATCATGGTATAAAATTGTGCTATCCGTCAAGTTCCATCTCTGAATCTACTCCAAGATGCATGTTTTCATGAATTTTCCTATCTTTGTGCTTGCTCCTGAATTAGTATCGTGCTGCTTATGTGGCAATGTGCTTAGGAATCACCTTACAAATTCAAGCTTTTGGTCATGACAATCTATATATAAAGAGATTGCGGATATTTCTACAATCATTTGGATAAATATGCCTTTTTGACTTATTTCCTTACTGCCCAAAACAATGATTGGTGAGTTGAGATGTGCCTGAATTGATGCATTTTGGCATTCACTAAGAGCCACACCTATATTTATCTTTGTGATTGCAGCAAGCTATTATACGGATGTCATGACTACACAAGCACAAAGTATCTAAAGTAAATTATCACTTATGATTGTTCCTTCTATTTCAAATGTGTTTTACTACCTACATCTTCTGGAACTACTCTCAAACTTTGCTATAAAAACTTGAAATTCTGCTATGAATCGACTGGAGTATTAAGCTTCAGCTCGAGGCTAAGGAGGACTGGTTTCTCTGTTTAGCTTTGTAATTGCCCGATGTTGCTGTCAGTACATATTTCCATGATAAAATTGCTTTCCTTGCTTCAGAACAGTGTTATGCTCTTTGTTACCTGTCAACAAAGCTGTTCTTTATTGTTCAATCTCCATTGTTTTCCCTTTTGTTTCATTGATTGCCATTCTGTTGGTGTTTTTCTACCAACTTTGGCCATGATTGCAGGAAGCAAAGGCAAACAGAGTTTGGTAGGCATGGTGCAGTTTCCCAATAAAAGTTGTTTCGCTACCAGCTTCATGTTTGGTTAAATGTACGGATGTTTATAAATAGCTACAAGTAGAAAAATGGATATGTTATCATTTGTTTATCTGTATATATATGTTATGATCAGAAGCACACACATTGATATGATCTGCTATATGCAAAGTTATTTGTGTCGTGGATAATGATGAACGCAAAAAGGTAATATTTCTGCTACTTGCTATATATTATATACTTGCTACAGGGAACTTTGTTCCTCTTGCCTGCGTTTATATGATCTACTTCGAGGACATGATCTGCTTGATGTGAACTATGGAATAGCAAAATGACACTTGCATTTCAGATATTGAAAATCGTTTTCAGCATGATATCCCTGTCTATTAAATGATAATTAATGTGATAAATGAAGAATAAATAGAAGTCTCGGTTTCTCAGTTTTATTACTGTTAATGGACATGGAAATGGCTTTCATCATTTTTGGTTTCATTGCTACAGATTAAGGTGAGGATGTCAAAGCGACAAGGAGGGAGCTGGGGAGGTGGTGGATGGCGATTGGCATGGCTGGACGCGACAGACAACCTAGCCGATGTATTGATGTTTTTTTATTGAACCTGATATATTGTATATGGTTTAGAAAAATACTCTATGATTTTGGGGATGTTTATTCTGTGAATTAATAAATTCTACCACATATCCTTTCTGTATATCTTTTTTCAGTATGGTTGTGTATCGATGTTCTCTATTTTATAGACTTCATGATGTTATTTTTTTTCCTAAATAAGTATTGATTTGATGTATGTTAGCCTATCCTTGAAAATCCTAAATTATTACGTGGCCAGCAAACAACGGCGCGGCAAGGCGCGCGTATACTTCTAGTAACTGCTAATGGCGAACGAAACCAAGCAATGCTAGATGAGGTTTGCTTGCTAGTTGATGTGAAGGCCATCCATCGATCCTATTATGCACTAGACAGGTGGATGACTTTTGGTCTTGGCCTCATGAAAAGAACGGAGTTTTTATGGTGCGGTCCGCATACCATATGCTAGTTGCCACAAAGCTCAGACGAGAGGATTGGCTTGAGAGATGCCCAGACACGTCGAACTCAATTGTGGACAAAGATGTGGAAGCTTGAAGTCCCATCTAAGGTCAATTTTTTTCTATGGAGACTTGCACAACAGTTGCTCTCAACCGCCGACTTATTGCATGTTCTTGAACATGTCTACGGTCTCTAGTTGTGGGCTCTGCGGTGCGGGCGACTCTTGGCGGCACTCATTGTTACATTGCAATGTGGCACGGTGCGTGTGGGCATTACATGACCCTAACTTTGTGGAGGTTCTTAGTGGTGTAAGAAAGCGGACGCAAAACGATGGATTTTCTCCGTTATGGAGGAGCCCCCACACAACAATTTTATTCAAGTCATTGTCACTCTTTGGGCGATATGGTATGCTCCCCGGCAAGCTCTCCACGAGCAACTCTTTCAAAATCTAGATGCCACCCATGGCTTCATCACGAAATATATAAAAGAGCTAGATGACTGCAAGACAAGGAAAGCTCATGGGATTGCTCTTCCTACCGCAAGACAGCAGCAAACAAGAGGGATCCCGCTGGCGCAAGGAGTCGCCAAGATCAGAGTAGATGGCACGGTGTCGCGTGAGTCAAATGAAGGAGCCTACAACGTTGTATGTAGAGATTACGAGGGCACCAGCACCAATCTAGGAGCCTCAGCTATCAGTGCTCCGGCGTTACGGATCCAGTGACTCTTGAAGCGCTTGCTTGTCAAGAGGCTTTGGCCCTTGCTATAGACCTCGCTATAACGCATGTGGAAATTGTGTCAGATTGCAAGGTGTAATCAAGGACATCAAGCAGACTATTGGAGAAACGTATGCAAACATCATCGGGGAGATTGAAGTTACTATGAGCCAGTTTCAACATTTCTCTTTCATCTTAGAAGGGCGAGAAACAAATTTCAAGGCACATGGTCTTCCTAGACATACTTTTGAGTTTGAGTCAGGTCGCCATCTATGGCTACTTACCCCTCCAGACCGTTCTTGTATTACCATGAACACTATATAGAGCAATAAATAAAGTGTGTTTTCCCTCAAAATAAATAAATAAAGTGTGTTTGGACTTAAATAAAAAAAGCAAGCGACCAGTACAAAGCCCGTTTCTAATACGTAGACCCGTAAACGTGCATATCTACAACCGGAACCCAGCGAACAAGCCGATACATATCTTTATCTTTACTCTTTACCTATATATATATACTAATAAAGCGGCTATCGCTTCTGGTCGTCCATCATTAAAATTATCCTCCAAGTTAGTAAAAATTACCCACCAATGCCACCTGTAAGTGAGAAAACGATTCAATTTTTCGGGCAAAAAATCGCCGCCTCCTTTATTGTTTTATAGAGTCGCGACGAATAGAAGTCATAGAGATATGAGCGGGCAGAGTGGTTGGCCAAGCTCGATCCCCATCCTTCACAATTTTTATCTTTCATTTCTCACGCGTGTCCTACCCATGTATGCGTTCATGGGCTGGCCCATGTGCGTGCCTTTACTCTCCAGTTTTTTTTATTTTACTTTTTTGTCTTTTCTTTTCTCATTCCGTTTTCTTTCTTCTTTAAATGAATTTGGGATTTTAATATTCTAAAAGTTGTGAGTTTTAATTTTTTTTAGAAATCATATGTGAATTAAAAATGTTTAGAAAATCATAAATATTTTGCACATTCAAAAAATGTTGGTGGTCTTGTAAAACTGTTCACAATTTTTTTTTAAATCACAATTTGGAAAACATGGTCGGGAAATAAAATCATGTTCATGATTTTGAAAAAATGATCGTGTATTCAAAACATATTCAGGAATCTAAAAAAAATGTCCATCGCATTCTAGAAAATGTTCACAAAAATAAAAATAAAAATTTGTTCCCCAATTTTTTTTAAAAAGTTCATGGATTCAAAAGATGTTTGTTGAGTCAAAAAATGTTAATGAATTCGAAACCAGTTCATAATTTAATTTTTTTTGTAAACAAAACTATTGTACATGATTTTTTTGAGAAAATAAAAAATGTCAAAAAAATGTTTGTCGATTCGAAAAACTGTTCACTGATTCAAAAGTATTTTATGTCTAGGATTTGATTAGTTTTTTGAAAGTCTTTATATGTCTTGGCGTCGGGAGTAGTTCATGGTTAATGAGATTTGTTTTTAAAGTTTTTAAACGTTCCCTTGCGCAATATAATGACAAGTGTGGCATGCACCAGCAAACTCATAGCCTTGAGATTTACCGCGTCGAATGCATTATGATCACGTGGACATCGCGACCATCGTCAGGTAGGGTGAGAAAAAAATGGCAACATGATGAGCCACTATGTTAAAATAGAGTACGCTCATATATCAGGAAATTGAGTCATACTTATTTGGTTAGCCATAATTTTTTGTCTCCCGTTACAACGCACGGGCATATTTGCTAGTATACCATATATACACCGATCCTGCACCGGTCGATCAATTTGCCTTACGAGTAGTACTCCAGTTTGCCCTAAAAGTTCCAAGGAAAGCAGTACCCCAGCACCGCCACGCACGAGCACGACGAGGCGGCCACCACAAAGATGAAGACGAGCACAACGTACCTGCCGGACGAGCTGGTGTGGGAGATCCTGCCCCAGCTCCACGTGGAGTCGCTGCTGTGATTCAGGTCCTTCTGCAAGGCCTGGCGTGACATCATCGACGAAGACTCTTTCCTCCGCGATCGCCTCCGCCTCCAGACTTCGTCTCTTCTCGCCGCGCCGTGGATCAGGGAGAAGAACGACGATAACCCTCTGGTTTCTTGAACAGTGTTGACCGCCACCGGTTTGTATCAGTGCACTAGTAGAAAAATGGCCATTTGTCCCGGTTCGTAAGGCCCATTTATCCCGGTTGTTGAATCGGGACTAAAGAGTCATTACTAAAGCCCTAGGCCTTTAGTCCCGGTTCTTACACGAATCGGGACAGATGAGCCTCCACGTGGCCGGTGCGGCGAGCCCAGGCAGGAGGGCCTTTGGTCCCGGTTGGTGGCACCAATCGGGACCAATAGTCATCCACGCGTCAGTAGCTGGCTGATGTTTTTGTTTTTTTCTAAAAGGGGTGGTTTAGGGGGTAATTTAGGGTATGTTAGCTAGCTAATAGAGAGAAGTATCCTCTCTTATCTCCGTGCTTGGTTTACCAACGCAACTGTATGCCTAAACATGGCTTAGATTAAAGTGAAGGCGGCTGAGGTTTTTGTTTTTTTTCTAAAAGGGGTGGTTTAGGGGGTAATTTAGGGTATGTTAGCTAGCTAATAGAGAGAAGTATCCTCTCTTATCTTCGTGCTTGGTTTACCAACGCAACTGTATGCCTAAACATGGCTTAGATTAAAGTGAAGGCAACAAGTGGTGCATGTGGAAAGTAATACTAATCCTAACTTGATCAAGTTTGGATTAGTACTATTTTCGACATGCACCACATGCATGTTGCCTTCACTTCAATCCAATCCATGTTCATTTCACCCACTGATATATAATAACTCTTTATGCTCACATCATGCATCATCATAATAATAAGTCCTACTAATCATCATCATACAACTTTCTACTCATTATTAATAACAAGTCATACGATCATCATCCTCATAGTCATCGAACCAACCCTACTTAATTGTTCTTAGCACATGATCATCAGTATTAGGTAGGACCTAAATACCCTTTTTAAGATAAAATAACATAAAACAATATAGACCCTGACTCTCCATTTTGGAGAATGGAGATTGTCGTGGTTCTAATCCTGACAGTAGAGTGGGGGGTAGGTATGGAGAGGCAAGGTCCTAGCTATGGAGAGGTTGTAAACACAAGGGATGTACGAGTTCAGGCCCTTCTCGGAAGAAGTAAAAGCCCTACGTCTCGGAGCCCGGAGGCGGTCGAGTGGATTATGTGTATATGAGTTACAAGGTGCCGAACCCCTCTACCTGTGGAGGGGGGTGGCTTATATAGAGTGCGCCAGGACCCTAGCCAGCCCACGTAGGAGAGGGTTTAAGGTGAGTTAAGTCTAGAGCGTTACTGGTAACGCCCCACATAAAGTGTCTTTACTATCATAAAGTCTACTTAATTACAGGCCGTTGCAGTGCAGAGTGCCTCTTGACCTTCTGGTGGTCGAGTGAGTCTTCGTGGTCGAGTCCTTCAAGTCAGTCGAGTGAGTCCCTCGTTGGTCGACTGGAAGGTGACCTCTTCTAAGGGTGTCCTTGGGCAAGGTACTTAGATCAGGTCCGTGACCCCACCCTAGGTACATGACCCCATCATTAGCCCCCGAATGGATTGAGGCTTCGAGTGAGGAAGGAGTTGATGTTGTTTCCGATTAACCTTTGCACACTGGTCGTGCGTTGTTCTGGACCAAAGAATCTCTTCGTCGATAGTGAGCAACTTGTCTTCAGTCGACTCGATCCATTCCCTTCTTTCGTCGAGTGATCTTTCGGGCTTCAACGATCTCCGAGCGACGGATCGCAGGAAACCCCGCGTCTGACAGACCGATCTGCCGTTCGCGGATTCCGCGGGATGCGAAATTTGGGGAAGCGCGCGAAGCGGAGCGGACCGCGGCGTTCGGATGGGACGGGACATAGACGCCTCGATCTCCGCGC
The DNA here is from genome assembly GCF_018294505.1 of Triticum aestivum. Lineage (NCBI taxonomy): Eukaryota > Viridiplantae > Streptophyta > Magnoliopsida > Poales > Poaceae > Triticum > Triticum aestivum. Next base: position 665,323,245 of record NC_057798.1, on the reverse strand, counting down.
CGCTTTCTTCGCCACGTATCCCGCCTGCATAACTGTTCCTGGATATGATTAGATCGACCGGGCCCACCTGTCATCCACTCGGAAGGGACCTTATAAATGCGCCCAGCGAGGGTTTTTTGTACTGTGCCTCAGCATTCTCTCTCCCTGCTCCCTTCGTCTCCGTCCAGCGCGCTCGCTCTCGCCTCCGCACAACTTCCCCTCGCGCGTCTCACCGGCAACCATGGCCAAGGAGAAGACGGCGGCGCTGGAACGCGCGAAGAAGGCGTCGGCGACGGAGAAGGCGAAGGGGAGATCCACCAGCCGCGGCGGGTCTTCGTCCAGATCCCGCCTGCCGAAGGGCTGGGTCCAAGGAGATTGGATCCAGTCGACCATCACAGAGAAAGATCTCCTCGACATGGCCAACGAGGGCTTGATCCCCCATGGAGCTGCGAGGCTTCCGAGGAAGGAGTGGCAGCCCCAGCCAGAAGAGGGTGAGTGCGTGCTCTTGGCCACCCATGTTGATCGTGGATTTTCTTTGCCGCCGAGTATTTTCTTTCGTGGTTTCTTGAACTTCTTTGGAGCGCAGCTCCACCACTTTACCCCAAATTCTATCGCCTATCTTGCCGCGTTCGTGTCCATGTGTGAGGGTTTTCTGGGCTGTCGACCGCACTGGGGCTTGTTCAAGCATATATTCATGTGTCACTCTCAGACCGTGAAGAAGGCGAGCCCAGGCGACGAAAGAACCCGAGTCGTCCAAATGTGTGGGGGCCTGGGGATCCAGGTGAGGAATAAGAGCACCTTCCCAGCCATGACTTTTCCCGAGTCAGTCAGAGGCTGGCAGTCGACCTGGTTCTACTGCCAGGATCAGTCGACGCCGGTGCAGTCGAGTGGACTCCCTCAGTTTACCATGGACCGAGTGAACAAGCCCTCCTCTCTGAAGTTGATTCCGGAGGAGAAAGCTGACGTGAAGATGTTGATGGAGCGCGTGGTGCAGTTGGTTCGGGAGGGAGTGACGGGCATGGATCTCCTGGAGGTTTTCCTTAGGCGTCGTATCCAGCCCCTTCAGTTCCGGAGCCACTGCATGTGGTTGTACTGTGGGACTGAAGACGAGACTCGAGTCCATCCAGAAGCAGTCGACGATGTCACTCTGGAAAGATGGATGGCCGTCGTTACCGGAAACAAGGATAACCCACGCGGAGCCAGAAGAATTCCTCCACTCGACCACAACAGTGATCCAAACAAGGTATGCCTGCTCTGCTCTCCACTGTGTTCTTGTCATATTCATTTCTGTTTATTCTGCCAATTGGTCGATTGATCCTTGTCTTGATGTCTACCAGGCCCTCACCGAGCTGTACTCGATGCCCAATGGAGCACAAGCCCCGACTGAGGAGGGTGAGGCGAGTGGGGGCGAGAGCCAGGAGGAGGAGGAATGGGACTCGGACGTTGCTGAGGATGATGATGACGATGACGACGATGACGGTGATGAAGATGATGCTGAAGACGAGGAAGAAGAGGAGGAGGAGGTCGTACCACCGCGCTCAGAAAGGCGGTCGAAGCTTGTCCACGACCCTTCGACTGAACGTGGCAAGGGGGTTGCGACCGTTGCACAGTCGATCAAGCGCCCTTGGACCACCTCTCCGGCGCCGACTGAAAAGGCGCCAAAGCAGCCCCGGGCGGCTCCGTCGAAGCCGACCAAGCTCCTGCCGAAGATGAAGGTGTCCATCCCCACCATATCAGGGTAATCATGCTGCTTAAGTCTTCTTATTTTGTGTGAACTTTGTCTCTGGTTGACGCTGAAGTTAGTCGACTGATTCTTTGGAGTTGCAGTGCTGCTACTTCTGAGACCTCAGCCCGGGCTGATGACCATGAGATGGAGGACGCAGAAACCTCAAAACCAGGTACAACATTCTTAACGCCGTTTTTAGTCGACTGACTCATGATCTCTGATCCTGATTCTTCTCTCTAGCTCCACCCAATGCTGTTATCACTCTCCCTGATGATGATGAGGATGAGGAACCGCTGAAGCGCAGAAGGAGTAGGAAAGCGTCCGCCAGCAGGGTGCCCCAGGATGTGACGGCGCTTGAGATTCTGATTGCGGAGGAAGAGAACACCACTCGACACACTGTGTCCTTCGCAGATCCACTAACGAGTGCTCAGCAGCCCTCCCTCTTCACGACGCACCACATCCCAGAGGACCAAGCTGGCGCCGCGAAGGAGGCGATACGCCAGGCAGGGATCATGATAGAGCAGCTAAGGACCATCCGGGATGCGAGCCAGGCAGCTTACGACGCCAGTTCCGCCCTTCAAAGCAATGTTCAGGTCAGTCGACCACCGCCTGTTCTGTTAGGATATGCTATCAAAAACTTTTCCTTTCCAGAATTTATAGTAGTCACCCACTGGGTGTGTCGATTTAAACTCCGTGTTAGCGGGGGAACGCTGAGTGCACCCGCTGGGTGTAGTCCCCAAGGCTAAGGTCGACTGCTGGCAGTCGGCCTTAGGCTTTATAATTTCAGTCTTTCTGTCATTCGACCAAGTCGACTGGATTTCGCAAACCGGTCGACTGGTCGACTCTGTCTTCAATAGGATTAGTGGGGGCACGCTGAGTGCACCCACTGGGTGTAGTCCCCGAGACTGTGGTCGACTGCTTGCAGTCGATTACGGTCTTAAAGAATACATCTCTTTTTTTTTGAGGTCGACTGGTCGACTCTATCTTCGATAGGATTAGTGGGGGCACGCTGAGTGCACCCACTGGGTGTAGTCCCCGAGACTACGGTCGAATGCTTGTATTCGGCTGTAGTCTTAGAAACGTGTGATTTTTCCTTTTTCACTCGGAAGTGAATTATATTTGACATTTAGTCGATTGGTTCTTCGCAGAACTCCTGTGATCTTGTGGCTCGCTACTCTGAGCTGGAAAACAAGCACGTTCAGCTCGAGCTGAATTTGAAGCTGGTTCAGGAGAAACTGACGAAGGCAAAGGAGGAGACCGAAGGTATGTTTGGTGAGACCTTGACGACTGATCTTCCCATTCGTTTGTTTCAAAATCTGATCTTGCTGTAACTTGCAGGTAAGGTAAGGGAGGCCCAACAGAAAAAGACCTTGAACTAGCTGAGAAGATCAAGCTCGCTGACGAGAAGCTAGCTTCAGTCACCAAGCTTGAACAAGACAATACCAATCTGAAAGCTACTCTTGGGATTGCCAACAAGGAGGTCAGTCGACTGAAAACTGATAAAGCTGCCCTGACCGACCAAGTCAGTAAGTTGACTGGGAAGAAAAATGATCTGGAGGCCTTCCTGAGTGGTCTTGCCAAGAAGCTGTTTCTTATGCTTGAAGGTAAACCTCTATGCTCGGCAATCATTTCCATTCGTGGTTTTTCTATTCGACCATTCCCTTGACCCAGTGATCGTCCTTGCAGAATTTTGCCAAAACTTTGAAGAAGAAACTAGCCGGCTGGAGCCAAACCTCGACCCCGTCAATTCTCCGGTGAACGACGAAGTTGCCATGGATGTTTTCCGACTGGAGTCCCGTGTTGCAGCTGTCGTGGACTATCTCGCAAGGCTGAAGGTCGCCACATCTCGCATCGACTCGGCGCTCTGGCCCGGGGAGACACTTCAGAATGACCTTGAGTCGCTGATGGCTCGCTTGAACACGATCCCTGGTCGAGTGCAGGAATGGAAGAAGTCCTCGGCTCGGTGCGGTGCAGATGTTGCTCTGTGTCTGGCCCGAGTCCACTACAAAGATGCGCGAGAAGAGAAGCTGGCGGCCCTCCGGGTGGCCAACACCAAGAAACACGACTTCAGGTCCTTTATGGAAACTTTCCTTGCGGCTGCCACTCGGATCGCAGACGGAATTGATCTTGATGAGTTTGTTGCACCTTCCAGCCCTCCACAGGAGGGGTAAAAAACTTCTTCTAAGCTCGACGCTTTAAATTTGCCTCGGTATGCCGAGTGGAATTGTAACCGATAAACCTTAACGGGCTTAACGCCTGAGCACTTTCGGTTCCTTTATATATCGATTCGAACTTGAATTTGGTGCTTGAATATGATTGCTTTTGGCTCGAAATGTCTTTTGCAGGTTCAAAGCAGGGCGCCTTTACTGCAATCGACTTATTCCTTAGTCCACTTAGGCGAGCACTGGGCTGCGGCTAAGCCTCCGAGTGGAAGTCTGGCTTACCACTCGGTAGGATTTTTATAACTTAGGCGAGTACTTGGACTGCAGCTAAGCCTCCGAGTGAGAGGTTTGCTCTTCACTCGGTAGGATTTTGATAACTTAGGCGAGTACTTGGACTGCAGCTAAGCCTCTGAGTGGAAGTCCGGCTTACCACTCGGTAGGATTTTTATATCTTAGGCGAGCACTGGGCTGCAGCTAAACCTCCGAGTGAGAGGTTTGCTCTTCACTCGGTAGGATTTCGATAACTTAGGCGAGTACTTGGACTGCAGCTAAGCCTCCGAGTGGAAGTCCGGCTTACCACTCGGTAGGATTTTTATATCTTAGGCGAGCACTGGGCTGCAGCTAAGCCTCCGAGTGAGAGGTTTGCTCTTCACTCGGAAGGATTTTGATAACTTAGGCTAGCACTGGGCTGCAGCTAAGCCTCCGAGTGAGAGGTTTGCTCTTCACTCGGTAGGATTTTTATAACTTAGGCGAGTGCTTGGACTGCAGCTAAGCCCCCGAGTGAGAGGTTTGCTCTTCACTCGGTAGGATTTTTTACAAACTTAGGCGAGCACAGGGCTGCAGCTAAGCCCCCGAGTGAGAGGTTTGCTCTTCACTCGGTAGGATTTTTATATCTTAGGCGAGCACTGGGCTGCAGCTAAGCCTCCGAGTGAGAGGTTTGCTCTTCACTCGGAAGGATTTTGATAACTTAGGCTAGCACTGGGCTGCAGCTAAGCCTCCGAGTGAGAGGTTTGCTCTTCACTCGAAAGGATTTTGATAACTTAGGCTAGCACTGGGCTGCAGCTAAGCCTCCGAGTGAGAGGTTTGCTCTTCACTCGGTAGGATTTTTATAACTTAGGCGAGTGCTTGGACTGCAGCTAAGCCCCCGAGTGAGAGGTTTGCTCTTCACTCGGTAGGATTTTTATAACTTAGGCGAGTGCTTGGACTGCAGCTAAGTCCCCGAGTGAGAGGTTTGCTCTTCACTCGGTAGGATTTTTTACAAACTTAGGCGAGCACAGGGCTGCAGCTAAGCCCCCGAGTGAGAGGTTTGCTCTTCACTCGGTAGGATTTTTATAACTTAGGCGAGTGCTCGGACTGCAGCTAAGCCCCCGAGTGAGAGGTTTGCTCTTCACTCGGTAGGATTTTTTACAAACTTAGGCGAGCACAGGGCTGCAGCTAAGCCCCCGAGTGAGAGGTTTGCTCTTCACTCGGTAGGATTTTTTACAAACTTAGGCGAGCACAGGCTGCAGCTAAGCCCCCGAGTGGAAGTCTGGCTTACCACTCGGTAGGATTTCGATAACTTAGGCGAAACGGATTCGCAGCTAAGCCTCCGAGTGGGAGTTTGGCTCACCACTCGGTAGGATTTTTACAAACTTAGGCGAAACGGATTCGCGGCTAAGTCACCCACTGAGGGGGAATTTTATTAGACAAAAATAAAAAGTGACAAAAATTATGGAGGAACTATGACACTATTATTTTGAGGTCCATGAACTACAGAAGTACTTTATTGCAACTCATCCGAGTGATAAACCTTAAGTGTAAAATGGGCGGAGTAGTTCCCCGTTCCAAGCTCGGGGCTCGTCGATATTATGCTCGACGTTGTAAAGACAGTACGCCCCGTTGTGGAGAACCTTGGTGACGATGAAGGGACCTTCCCAAGAAGGAGCAAGCTTGTGTGGTTTGTGCTGATCCACTCGGAGAACTAAATCTCCTTCCTGGAAGGCTCGACCTCTCACATTTCTGGCGTGGAAACGACGCAAATCTTGTTGGTAGATGGTCGACCGGATCAGAGCCATCTCCCTTTCTTCCTCTAAAAGGTCGACTGCGTCCTGCCGCACTTGTTCAGCTTCTGCTTCGTTGTAGACTTCAACTCGAGGAGCATTGTGGAGAAGATCACTCGGCAAGACTGCTTCAGCTCCGTAGACCAAGAAGAATGGAGTTCTTCCGGTCGACCGATTAGGTGTGGTCCGCAGTCCCCAAAGCACTAAGGGAAGTTCGTCGACCCAAGCTCCAGCTGCATGCTTGAGATCACGCATCAGTCGGGGTTTCAATCCCTTGAGAATCAGGCCATTGGCTCGCTCTGCTTGTCCATTCGACTGCGGATGGGCGACTGAAGCGTAGTCGACCCGTGTGCCTTGAGAGTTACAGAAATCTCTGAATTCCTCCGAGTCAAAGTTCGACCCATTATCCGTAATGATGCTGTGCGGGACTCCATATCTGAATATTAGTTCCCTGATGAAACTAACAGCAGTACCGGCGTCAAGGTTCTTGATTGGTTTAGCCTCAATCCACTTGGTGAACTTGTCGACTGCCACCAGTACATGCGTGAAGCCACTTCGCCCTGTTCTCAAAGGGCCGACCATGTCCAACCCCCATACCGCGAAAGGCCAGACGAGTGGAATGGTCTTCAGGGCTGATGCAGGCTTGTGCGACATATTCAAGTAAAACTGACATCCCTCGCACTTATCTACTATCTCCTTTGCCATCTCATTCGCCTTTGGTCAGTAAAATCCGGCTCGGTATGCTTTGGCCACGATGGTCCGAGAGGACGCGTGATGACCACAAGTCCCCGAGTGAATATCATTAAGGATGATTCGACCTTCTTCTGGTGTTATGCACTTCTGACCAACTCCAGTCGCGCTTTCTCTGTATAATTGTCCTTTGATTACGGTAAAGGCCTTAGATCGACGGACGATCTGTCGAGCCTCTTCCTCATCCTCCGGAAGCTCTTTTCTCAGGATATACGCGATATATGGAACTGTCCAGTCGGGAATGACCACCAAGACCTCCATGATCAAGTCGACCACCGCTGGGACTTCAACCTCAGTCGGATTTGTGGCACTCTTGGGCTGTGGAGCTTCTTCGGTGAAAGGATCTTCTTTGACTGACGGAGTGTGTATATGCTCCAAGAACACACCACTCGGAATGGCTTCTCTCTTGGAACCTATCTTTGCTAGATCATCAGCTGCTTGATTTTTCAGTCGGGGTATATGATGGAGCTCCAACCCCTCGAACTTCTTTTCCAGCTTCCTCACTGCACTGCAGTATCCAGTCATGGCTGGGCTTCTCACGTCCCACTTCTTCATCACTTGGTTGACCACTAAATCCGAGTCGCCATAGACCATCAGGCGACAGACGCCGAGTGAAATGGCCATGCACAACCCATATAAGAGGGCCTCATATTCTGCCTCATTGTTGGAGGAATCAAAGTGAATCTGGAGCACATATCTGAGCTTATCTCCTCTGGGGGAAACCAGGACAACCCCAGCACCGGAACCATTCAACATCTTAGAGCCATCAAAGAACATGGTCCAATGCTCCGAGTGAACTTCAGTCGGCTGCTGCTGTTCAATCCACTCGGCGAGGAAATCTGCTATTGCCTGGGACTTAATGGCTTTCTTTGCCTCAAACTTGATATCAAGGGGAAGAAGTTCAATCGCCCATTTAGCCACTCGACCAGTTGCATCTCTGTTGTGCAAAATCTCTGATAGTGGAGCGTCGCTGACGACTGTGATGGAATGATCAGAGAAATAATGAGCAACCTTCTTTGTGGTCATGTATATTCCATACACAAGCTTCTGATAATAAGGATATCTCTGCTTGGATGGAGTCAAGACTTCAGACAAATAATACACAGGGCGCTGAACTTTGAGAGCTTTTCCTTCTTCTTCCCGCTCGACCGTAAGCACAGTACTGACGACTTGTCCTGTGGCTGCGATATAGAGCAACAGAGGCTCTTTGCTGATTGGAGCAGCAAGCACCGACTGGGTGGAGAGCAGAGCTTTTAGCTCGGCAAACGCTGCATCAGGTTCTGGAGTCCACTCGAACTTGTCCGTCTTCTTCATCAGTCGGTAAAGAGGCAATGCCTTTTCACCGAGTCGTGAGATGAATCGACTTAATGCGGCCAAGCATCCAGTAAGCTTCTGGACATCGTGCACTCGCACAGGGCGTTTCATTCGGAGAATAGTGCCGATCTTCTCTGGATTAGCATCGATTCCTCGTTCGGAAACGAGAAAACCGAGTAACTTGCCACCAGGAAGTCCAAATGAGCACTTTGATGGATTGAGCTTGATATCATACCTTCTGAGGTTGGCAAATGTTTCAGTGAGATCAGCGAGCAGGTCGGAACCTTTTCGCGACTTGACAACGATATCATCAATATATGCTTCCACATTCCGACTGATTTGAGTGAGTAGACACTTCTGAATCATTCGCATAAATGTGGCTCCGGCATTCTTGAGGCCGAATGGCATGGTGATATAGCAGAAGCACCCGAATGGAGTGATGAAAGCTGTTTTTATCTCGTCGGGTCCGTACAGACGGATCTGGTGGTACCCGGAGTAGGCGTCTAGAAAAGATAGTCTCTCGCATCCCGCGGTCGAGTCAACAATTTGATCTATGCGAGGGAGAGGAAAATGATCTTTCGGGCAGGCCCGGTTGATGTGCTTGAAATCAATGCACATTCGGAGTGATTTGTCCTTCTTAGGAACCATGACGACATTAGCGAGCCACTCGGAGTGGTATATCTCTCGGATAAATCCTGCCGCCAACAGTCGAGCCACTTCCTCACCAATGGCTTTTCTCTTCTGGACGGCGGACCGCCGAAGATGCTCTTTGACTGGTTTTGCAGATGAGTCGAATCTTAGGCGATGCTCAGCCAGTCCCCTGGGAACACCTGGCATGTCAGCGGGCTTCCATGCAAAAATGTCCCAGTTCTCACGGAGGAACTGGATGAGCGCTTCTTCCTATTTCGGGTCGAGTGTTGTGGAGATGTGGGTCGGAGCTGCATCAGGGTTGGTCGGGTGAATGTGAACAGGCTTCGTCTCACCAGACGACTAAAATGCAGACTCTGTGGCGGGTTTCTTGGATCGCAGCAAATCACTCGGATCTGCATTTTGCTTGTATTCTTCGAATTCGACCGCTGTCACCTGGGAATCGGCAATCTTTGAGCCCTTCTGAAAGCACTCTTCTGCCTTTTTCCGATCACCGGTGACAGTGATCACTCCCTTGGGGCCGGGCATCTTCAATTTGAGGTACACGTAACATGGTCGAGCCATGAACCGTGCGTAAGCTGGTCTCCCCAAAATGGCATGATATGCACTCTGAAAATCCACGACCTCAAACGTCAACTTTTCTTTGCGAAAATGTTTCGAATCACCAAACACCACGTCCAGAGCTATTTGGCCGAGTGACTCGGCTTTCTTCCCTGGTATAACTCCATGAAAGCTCATGTTACTAGTGCTCAGTCGGGACATCAGAATGCCCATTCCTTTTAGTGTGTCTGCATACAACAAATTCAGCCCGCTTCCACCGTCCATCAGCACTTTTGTCAGTCGAGTGCCTTCGACAACTGGATCGACCACCAAAGCTTGCCTCCCAGGGGTGGCAATATGAGTCGGGTGATCAGATTGGTCGAATGTGATGGGTATTTGGGACCATTTCAGATAATTTGCTTTTGCTGGGGCAACCATGTTCACTTCTCGGTTAATGACTTTCAATCGACTCTTGCTTTCCACATCTGCAAAGATCATCAGAGTGGAGTTGATATGAGGATATCCTTCCTCACTGTCCTCCTTGTCTTCGGCCTTGTCCGACTCCTTCTCCTTGTCCTTAGACTGTTTTCCCTGAAACTGCTGGATCAGGAGTCGACATTGGCGAGTGGTATGCTTCGGGTAGATGATATTCCCCTCTTCGTCTTTCTTCGTGTGGATGTGACACGGCATATCCATCACGTCGTTCCCTTCTTTATCCTTCACCTTCTTAGGGTTCCAGGATCCTTTTGGTTTCCCTTTAAACTTTCCTTGAGTCACGGCCAGAGCCTCTCCAGGAGCTGCCGGTTTAGCCTTCCGCTTCTATTTTCGACTGGTGTTTCCTTTTTCCGACTGACTCGGCTTGTGCTTGCCACTTCGGAGTCGGTCCTCTTCTTTGCCGTTGGTGTACTTGGTAGCAATCTCCATCATCCGACTCAAGGTCATGTCACCGGTTCGACCAAACTTCAAACTTAATTCTCTGTTCTTGACGCCATCTTTAAAGGCGCAGACTGCCTGATGATCAGACACATTCTCCATAGTATGGTGCAAAGTGATCCATCTCTGAATATACTCTCTGAGAGTCTCATTGGTCTTCTGCACGCAGACTTGCAACTCTGTCAGTCCAGCTGGCCGCTTGCAAGTTCCTTCAAACGTTCTGATGAACACTCGGGACAGATCTTCCCAAGTGTAAATGCTGCTAGGAGGTAATTGAGTTAACCATGCCCTGGCAGAACCTTCCAGCATGAGAGGCAAATGCTTCATGGCCACCTCGTCGTTTCCACCACCAATCTGAACTGCCACTCGGTAGTCCTCGAGCCAAGTTTCAGGCTTAGACTCACCAGTGAACTTGCTGACTCCTGTTGCCAACCTGAAATTGGGAGGGATAACTGCGGCTCTGATAGCCCTGCTGAAACATTCAGGACCAGAAACATGCACTCGACTGCTTGTGGGCGCATCTCTGTTCCGGTCGACCAAACCTTGCACGATAATGGATCGCGCGTCGAAGCCTGGTTCTCTGGGGTCGACTGGAACTCTTCGCCCCGCACTGAGCTGACGCCTGTCATCTTGCTGCCGAGGAGTGTAAGACCCACCCCTCGGAGGGGAATTGGGCACTCGACGCCTATCATCTCGGTCGAGTCGGTCACCATATTGGTCTCGCCGATTCTCGCGCCCTTCACGCCGCGGAGGCGATCTGGGGCTGTGAGCCGACTGAACCGTATCCGCAGCGACGGATCGACTGTGAATTCTGTTGCGCGACTGCGACACGGCTGAATTCTGATCTCCTGCTACCCGGAGCAGATCCCTGATCTGCATCAAGCCTCTGCCAGCTTCCGACTGAGAAGGCTGGATAGACTCTGCTATACGGGTCGCAGCTGCTAAATTCTGGATTGGGGTTCGATATACCTGAGTCGGCGGGAAGAGTTGACGTCGACTGGTGTCGGGAACTCGTTGCCGCGCGCGCTCGTCGAGTGCTCGCTGAAGATTCTCCAGTCGAGTGCGTTCGGCCAAGTTGGCCAAATGTGCCTCCTCCAAGGCGCGAGCCTCGGGGGTTTCTCCTGCGATGGGTGTACGCAGGGCATCCACGTTCCTGCAGCGAAGTTCCTCTCTTTGCAGAGAGTCGAGTGGCTCGGGCTGGTACTCTTCGTGATCTCGTGCGGGGTCGCCTCCGTCGCCTGATCCGCCATCACGGGCAAAGCCAGGGGGACTGCGGGGCCCGTCGACCATCAGGACTTCCGCCGCTGGATCACTGCTATCGCACTCGGATGCAGTCTCCACGGAGCCAGTCGACAGATCGAACAGGCCGTAGAGAGATTCGTCGGGCTCGATTGCCGCAACATGAGTGGTGGCCGTCTGGCGAGCCACCGCGTGCCTCACCCACTGCTGAAGCCTCGACCGGCCCGAGCGCTTGCGCTGGCGGGAGACCGGGAGGGTGGACGATGGAGGAGTCGACCGATACGGGGTCGACGTTTGCCGCAACAGAACGCCGCGGACACATGCGCGAAAATGCGTCGCACCGCGGACGGGGAGCGCATCAACGTCGAGTGGAGCCTCCTGGAGCCAGGCGGAGTCGTCGGCAATGAAGGTGAGAGCGCCGAGACGGATCTCTCGACCCTCGACCGAAACTCCAGCAGCCACCATCATGAAAGTACTCGGAAGAATCGCAACTTCCCCACAAAATCGCTAAAACACCAGCCCCACGGTGGGCGCCAACTGTCGTGGTTCTAAGCCTGACAGTAGAGTGGGGGGTAGGTATGGAGAGGCAACGTCCTAGCTATGGAGAGGTTGTAAACACAAGGGATGTACGAGTTCAGGCCCTTCTCGGAAGAAGTAAAAGCCCTACGTCTCGGAGCCCGGAGGCGGTCGAGTGGATTATGTGTATATGAGTTACAAGGTGCCGAACCCCTCTACATGTGGAGGGGGGTGGCTTATATAGAGTGCGCCAGGACCCCAGCCAGCCCACGTAGGAGAGGGTTTAAGGTGAGTTAAGTCTGGGGCGTTACTGGTAACGCCCCACATAAAGTGTCTTTACTATCATAAAGTCTACTTAATTACAGGCCGTTGCAGTGCAGAGTGCCTCTTGACCTTCTGGTGGTCGAGTGAGTCTTTGTGGTCGAGTCCTTCAAGTTAGTCGAGTGAGTCCCTCGTTGGTCGACTGGAAGGTGACCTCTTCTAAGGGTGTCCTTGGGCAAGGTACTTAGATCAGGTCCGTGACCCTACCCTAGGTACATGACCCCATCAGAGATCATGCTGTCTCCAATTCTTGCGCTTCGCTTCCTTTTGCTTCCAAGAACCTCCTTACGACTGTCCATACATTTTTCCATTCCTTGATTTTCATGTCTCCACTTCTTTTAGAAATCCGGTATGGACAGTTGAGATTCGTAGGTTGACTTGGCCGTATGTTCAAAACATCAAGGCGACCACTCTGATACATCAGATGAGGCACACAATCATTCGGGATTTCCTGTTGAAAAACATATAGTAATAACTTCATAGTTAGCAATGTAGTTAAGTTTTAGAATAATTTATGCAAAAGATGCACGGATGTCGTATACTAAAAAAATCTTACCATGGCATCTCCATGGATGTTACCGTAGTTCAACACGTGCACTAGTGGCACGTATTGACCATAATGTGGTAGAGTTTTACAATATATATTGTAATTCTCAAGATCAGTACAAAATGCGACCAGATAATTTTTCTCCTTATAAGTTAACTCAGAGCCATCGGTGTAGTAGGTTCTGTCTACCATGTTCCGCACATTGTTTGAACAATCAAAATAAGCTGTCAATGGAAATAAGCTGTCAACTATTTTGAAATGAACAATATAAATTAATTAATAAATATGTTTGAGAAACTCACATGGCGGTAGAATTAGAGGCGTATCAACAAGGACCCAAATGTCCATATTATCTTGGTCGATGTCAGGATCACCAAGATCCATGGTGACAAGCATACCCTCATCAAAATCATACATCTTGCAAAGTGCTTCCCAATTTTTGCAACAAAAATGGGTTACGCTCTCAGAATTAACAGATTTACTTCAAAATCCATATCATGATGGGTCCTTAGGTAAATTTTCTTTGTTTCCATACTTTCATGGTCTTCAAAATCCATCCTCTCCAAGACGTAGCGTCTTGCATGGCATGGGATAAGCTTGTCGAATTATAAAAGATGGAAATTACACGTTGAAATAGTTGAAGTCGTGCTTAATTACGAAAAAATAACACTTGTCATCGTTGCGTACCGTTTCAACATCGAAGGTCTCCTCCAGCTTAATGTTGAAGCGCCGATCTTCGTCCAGGTGAGGCCTGTCGCACAGACCTCGGTCGTCGTGGCACCGGTCGCACTCTCCTGGGAGACTTTTGTTGTCCGAGTAGGACATTTGTTATGTTCATAGTTCAAATATTAAACTTGAACAATTAAATATATGTACTAAAAACCTAAATTAGATCATTATTATTCATCACGGGTTGACTATCAGTCTGTCGAGTCTTTTCTTGAAAACTCTCAGCTCACGTGGTGTACATATTCGACTGTCGGTGATGGTAGCTCCTCCTTTCATTCCCGAGTGCATTTTGTCTAGCACACGGGAATGAAGGAGAAGCTACCTCCACGACAACAGTCGGGATTCTTCGTCCTCTCATATATATATATATGGTGGAGACTCTCCCTCACTGATTCCTCTCTGACATTTACGACCGTCAGTGATGGTAGCTCCTCCTTTCGTTCCCGAGTGCATTACCCCAAATTGTCTAGCACACAGTAATGAAGGAGAAGCTACCCCCATGACAACAGTCGAGATTCTTCATCCTCTCATATATGGTGGAGACTCGACAGACTTAAAGTCAACCCGAAATATCGTATAATTATCTTTCTAAAAAGGAACATATCGAGCGCCTGAAATTTGCCGGAACGGAAATATACATGTTTTTATCTACATCATATGAGCATTCAAACTTTATGGACATTACATTTCAATGGTTGAAAACATGAGCAAAACATTTAAAAATATCTTATAGACTCATATTGACATGGAGATTTGGCTGGTCTCACCTCGAGGTCGGAGGGAGGTCGGTGGCGGGGACGATGGCGGGGATGATGGAGGGGGCTCCTAGATTTCTGCAAAAACAAAAACCCTATAAGCTATCAACTAATCAAATGCATATGTCTTGCATAGTGCTCTCCAATTTTAGCATTCAAAGTAGGAGTAGTTTTCCAATTTGAGCATTCAATAAGCAAAACCAAATCGTAAAATAAAGTAGTATTCAAATTAGCATGCATTCAATTATAAGCAAAACTACATCATCTATTGCGTCCGTACATCGTCGAATATTATCACTAATACACCTCGAATACAATCATACATATAGCATCGCTAATACAGCTAGAACCATATTGCCCGACGGGTATCAGCCCGGGCGGTGGACACCCAAAAAGAAGGAACCATCACAGGATCACTCCAGTAAGATCCCTGAAGAACCTGCCAGGCATTGTCGAACCTTCCCTCCAACGCAACCATGTAGCGACGGACGTGCTCGTCCTCCTCGCTGACACGGTGACGTACCACCTCCGCGGTGTCCGGAAGCCTTGGCACCGTCACTGGCCCACGCGACTGCCACCAAACAAGGATCGGATCAACGACGGGCTGGCTCCTCACCAACCTACGCCCCCCTGGAAGGTAGCACCTCCCAATACCAGCCCGGTGGAGCCCAGTCCCAGACATGGCCCCTCTGATCAAGCAGGCATCCTCTGCCGAGTCGACGACAAGGATGCGGGAAAGGCATCATCGACGTCGATGCGGGAATAATTGCTTGAACTAAAAAAATAAACTAGTTCTATTAATTTTCTTGCTAAAAATAAACTACTTCTATAGTAAAATAAAGTAGTTTATTAAATCAACTAGTTCTACTACTAAGCACTTACTATTAATAAAATAAAGTAGTACTTACTAAAGTTAAACTACTTCTATAGTAAAATAAAGTAGTTTTATTAAATCAACTAGTTCAACTACTAAGCATTTACTAAAAATAAAATAAAGTAGTATTTACTAAAAATAAACTAGTTTAACTAGTTATATTATTTTTCTAACTAAGTATATTAAATCGGGGAGGGGGGTATATCGACAACGACATAGTCGATAAAAAATAAGAAGAGGAAGAAGAAGAAAAAAAAGAGGAGAAAAAGAAAGGAATAGAGGAGGAGATCGAAGAAAAAAAAAGAAGAAAAAAGGAGAAGAAGAAAGGAATAGAGGAGAAGAAGAAAAAAAAGAATAATATATTATTCTATTTCTTCTTCTTCTCCTCCTTTTCTTCTTCTTTTTCATGTTCTTATTTATTTCTCCTCCTCTTCTTCTTCTTCTCCTTCTTCCTCTTCTTATTTTCCTTTTTCCTCTCCTGCTTTTTCTTCTAAATATGAAGATATACATAAATGAATTTGATCATACACAATTTTCCTATACATACACAATGTGAACATATACATAAATTTACAAAGAAAATTCTATGAACAAAAAAATCATAAAAATTCCATGAACAAAACTACAACGGAAAAAATCATAAAAATTCTATGAACAAAATAAAAAATCTATGAACAAAGTTACAGCAGAAAAAAATCATAAAAATTCTATGGAAAAAATCGACATATTCTTTGCATATGAACATACAAACATTTGCATATTCAACAATAATATCATCAAAAAAATCTATGAACAGAAAAAATTTCTAACTTTTACATATTCTTTTATGAACAAATTACAACAACTAAACATCTAAATTAATACAACTACACATCTAAACTTAATTAGCTAGAAGGCAGGGGGCGGCGACGAGGAGGATGAGCTCACTGCAGGGGGGCGACGACGATGAGGCAGGGCACGGGGACGGCGACGGCGACGAGGAAGCAGGGCAGGACGACAGCGATAGTGGGGTAGGGGCGCGGCGACGGGCGACGAGAGGAGGCAGGGCCGGCGGTGTCGGGGCAGGGGTGGCGTGGGGCGGCGACGGCGTCGGGGCGGGCGGGACGACATTAGGGCGGCGCGGGACGGCGTCAGAGGCAGGGCGACGACAGCGACAGCGACGATGGGGCAGCCTGGCGGCGCTCGGCGGGGCAGGATCGAAGAACTGAACAAAAAATTTCACAAGTGTTTATTATATAGACGTAGCATTGGTCCCGGTTCGTGCCACCAACCGGGACCAATACCCCTTTAGTCCCGGTTCGTGCCACCAACCGGGACCAATACCCCTTTAGTCCCGGTTGGTGCCACCAACCGGGACCCAAGGTCTCTTTTCAGCAGCCCAAAGGGCGGGAAACAGAGACCTTTGGTATTTTCAGCAGCCTAAAGGGCGGGAAACACAGACCTTTGGTCCCGGTTGGTGCCACGAACCGGGACTAAAGGGTGGCATTGGTCCCGGTTGGTGCCACCAACCGGGATGAAAGGGGGGTGCTGCTGCCGCGCCCAAAACTTTAGTCCCACCTTGCTAGTTGAGAGGGGCTCGGAGTGGTTTATAAGCCCCACTCCCGCTGCCCTCTCGAGCTCCTCCCGAATGCAGGCTTACGGTCCTAAACACACTATATCTGCCTGTGGGCCTACTAGGCCTTCTGCAGGCTTGAATCCTGGCCCATGGGTGGGTTTCTAGTCGTATTCAGGCCGTGGTGGCCCAATATTTTTTTATTTTTCTAGTGTTTTTGTTTTCTTTGTTGCTTTATTTTTTATTTTTTTCTACTTACAACAAAATACTTACTGTTGCTATTTTTATTTATTTTATTAAGGTTTATTTATTTTATTTTATTATAGTTTATTTTATTTTATTACAGTTTATTTTGTTTTGTTTCTACTTATTTATTTTATAAAAGATTATTTTATTTAGTTTCTACTTATTTATTTTATTTTATTTTATTTTGTTTCTACTTATTTATAAAAGTTTATTTTTTATACTTATTTATTTTATTTTCTTTTTTGCTTTTTGTATTTATTTTATGAAAATTCTTTTTTGCTTTTAATGTTTTGAACAGAAAATACTTTGATAATTTTAGTTGCATAAATTCTATATAATTTTAGTTTCAATAATACTAGAGGTTTATAAAAGCTTCTTAGTTGATTCCTTTAGTACCGGTTCTAAGGCTGTTACAAAGGCATTTCATTTGTTACCGGTTCTAAGGCCGGGGCCCCACGAGCACCTTTAGTACCGGTTCGTGGCATGAACCGGTAAAAGAGTTTTTTAGTTGATTCTTTCTGCAGTTGTTTTTTAGTCCCACCTGCCAAGCGAGAGGCACTCACAACGGTTTATAAGCCCTGAGTGCAGAGACGATGAAGGAGAGGCGCAATGCTCACCTGCACGTTACTTAGCTTCAGGCCTTGAGGAACTGGTGTAGACTGCACAGAGCTATCAGGGTTTTAGACGAAAACTACACATAGCTCTGTGTAATCTACACTATTTCCTCAAGGCGTGAAGCTAAGCAACGTGCAGGTGAGCATTGCGCCTCTCTTTCATTTTTAATAACTTATTACAACTTCGGACTTCTTGTGTGTTGAAAATGCAACATTCAAAGCCACATCATCAATTTTCAACCCTTTCTGACTTCATTTGTTATTTTTCATGCATTTACTGATTTTTTAGCTATAAGACCCTGAAATTGAAAAGCATTTCAAATGAACTACGAAAAGGTTGAAAGTTGGCATGGTATCATCATTTCACCCACATAGCACGTGTTGAAAAGTTGAGAGGCTTACGGCAAAAACTGGATGCACTTCGTGTACAAAACGAACAATCTGTTTCGAGATATCAGGGTTTCATACGGAAACTCGTATGTTACAACAGGCATTTCAAATGAACTACGAAAAGGTTGAACGTTGGCATGGTATCATCATAATAGTTGTGGAGAGAAAGTCTTCACTTTTTCTTCGCTTGTGTCCTTTGCTTATTACACCATAACCATGGATAATCTTCATCGTTTATCAGGATGCTTGGGTCAGCCTTGACTTTGAAGGGAGGAATTTCATGAAACTTTCCATAATCTTCAGACATGTCTGTCTTGCCCTCCACTCCCACGATGTTCCTTTTTCCTGAAAGAACTATGTGGCGCTTTGGCTCATCGTATGATGTATTCGCTTCCTTATCTTTCCTTTTTCTCGGTTTGGTAGACATGTCCTTCACATAGATAACCTGTGCCACATCATTGGCTAGGACGAACGGTTCATCAGTGTACCCAAGATTGTTCAGATCCACTGTTGTCATTCCGTACTGTGGGTCTACCTGTACCCCGCCTCCTGACAGATTGACCCATTTGCACTTAAACAAAGGGACCTTAAAATCATGTCCGTAGTCAAGTTCCCATATGTCCACTATGTAACCATAATATGTGTCCTTTCCCCTCTTGTTTGGTGCATCAAAGCGGACACCGCTGTTTTGGTTGGTGCTCTTTTGATCTTTGAAGATTGTGTAAAATGCATTCCCATTTATCTCGTATCCTTTGTAAGTCAATACAGTCGAAGATGGTCCCCTGGACAATGAGTACAACTCATCACAAACACCTCTCAGACGTGTTTCCAACCAACTGCTGAAAGTCCTAATGTGTTCACATGCAATCCAGTCGTCACACTGCTCTGGGTGTTTGGAGCGCAGACTATTCTTGAGTTCATCGACATACGGGGTCACCAAGGTAGAGTTCTGTAGAACTGTGTAGTGTGCTTGATACCAAGAATGCCCGTCCCTGCATATTATTGACTCCCCTCCAAGCGTGCCTTTTCCAGTCATTCTCCCCTCATACCGCGATGTAGGAAGACCTATCTTCTGAAGGCCAGGAATGAAGTCAACACAAAACCCAATGACATCCTCTGTTTGATGGCCCATGGAGATGCTTCCTTTTGGCCTAGCACGGTTATGGACATATTTCTTTAGGACTCCCATGAACCTCTCAAAGGGGAACATATTGTGTAGAAATACGGGGCCCAGAATGACAATCTCGTCGACTAGATGAACTAGGAAATGCGTCATGATATTGAAGAAGGATGGTGGGAACACCAGCTCGAAACTGACAAGACATTGCGCCACATCACTCCTTAGCCTTGGTATCATTTCTGGATCGATCACCTTCTGAGAGATTGCATTGAGGAATGCACATACCTTCACAATGGCTAATCGGACATTTTTCGGTAGAAGCCCCCTCAATGCAACCGGAAGCAGTTGTGTCATAATCACGTGGCAGTCATGAGACTTTAGGTTCTGGAACTTTTTCTATGGCATATTTATTATTCCCCTTATATTCGACGAGAAGCCAGTCGGGGCCTTCATACGAAGCATGCATTCAAAGAAGATTTCCTTCTCTTCTTTGGTAAGAACGTAGCTGGCAGGACCTTCATACTGCTTTGGAGGCATGCCGTCTTTTTTGTGCAAACATTGCAGGTCCTCCCGTGCCTCAGGTGTATCTTTTGTCTTCCCATACATGCCCAAGAAGCCTAGCAGGTTCACGCAAAGGTTCTTCGTCACGTGCATCACATCGATTGAAGAGCGGACCTCTAGGTCTTTCCAGTAGGGTAGGTCCCAAAATATAGATTTCTTCTTCCACATGGGTGCGCGTCCCTCAGCGTCATTCGGAACAGCTAGTCCGCCGGGACCCTTTCCAAAGATTACGTGTAAATCATTGTCCATAGCAAGTACGTGATCACCGGTATGCATGGCGGGCTTCTTCCGGTGATCTGCCTCGCCTTTGAAATGCTTTCCTTTCTTTCGACATTGATGGTTGGTCGGAAGAAATCGACGATGGCCCAGGTACACATTCTTCCTGCATTTGTCCATGTATATACTTTCGGTGTCAGCTAAACATTGCGTGCATGCGTGGTATCCCTTGTTTGTCTGTCCTAAAAGGTTACTGAGAGCGGGCCAATTGCTGATGGTTACAAACAACAACACGTGCAGGTTAAATTCCTCATGTTTGTGCTCATCCCACACACATACACTGTTTCCATTCCACAGCTGTAAAAGTTCTTCAACTAATGGCCTTAGGTACACATCAATGTTGTTGCCGGGTTGCTTAGGGCCTTGGATGAGAACTGGCATCATAATGAACTTCCGCTTCATGCACATCCAAGGAGGAAGGTTATACATGCATAGAGTCACAAGCCAGGTGTTGTGATTGCTGCTCTGCTCCATGAAAGGATTAATGCCATCTGTGCTTAAACCAAACCATACGTTCCTTGGGTCACCTGCAAACTCAGCCCAGTACTTTCTGTCGATTTTCTCCACTGCGACCCGTCAGCGGGTGCTCTCAACTTCCTGTCTTTCTTATGACCCTCTCTGTGCCATCGCATCAACTTGGCATGCTCTTCGTTTCTGAACAGACGTTTCAACTGTGGTACTATAGGAGCATACCACATCACCTTCACAGGAACCCTCTTGCTGGGGGGATCACCGTCAACATCACCAGGGTCATCTCGTCTGATCTTATACCGCAATGCACCGCATACCGGGCATGCGTTCAAATCCTCGTACGCACCGCGGTAGAGGATGCAGTCATTAGGGCATGCATTTATCTTCTGCACCTCCAATCCTAGAGGGCATAAGACCTTCTTTGTTGCATACGTACTGTCGGGCAATTCGTTATCCTTTGAAAGCTTCTTCTTCAATATTTTCAGTAGCTTCTCAAATCCTTTGTCAGGCACAGCATTCTCTGCCTTCCACTGCAGCAATTCCAGTATGGTACCGAGCTTTGTGTTGCCATCTTTGCAATTGGGGTACAACCCTTGTTTGTGATCCTCTAACATGCGATCGAACTTCAGCTTCTCCTTTTGACTTACGCATTGTGTCCTTGCATCAACAATGACCCGGCGGAGATCATCATCATCGGGCACATCATCTGGTTCCTGATCTTGATCTTCAGCAGCTTCCCTCGTTGCAGCATCACCGTATTCAGGGGGCACATAGTTGTCATGGTCCTCTTCTTCTTTGCTGTCTTCCATCATAACCCCTATTTCTGCGTGCCTCGTCCAAACATTATAGTGTGGCATAAAACCCTTATAAAGCAGGTGGGTGTGAAGGATTTTCCGGTCAGAGTAAGACTTCGTATTCCCACAACTAGGGCATGGACAACACATAAAACCATTCTGCTTGTTTGCCTCAGCCACTTCGAGAAAATTATGCATGCCCTTAACGTACTCGGAGGTGTGTCTGTCACCATACATCCATTGTCGGTTCATCTGCGTGCATTATATATAATTAGTATCTATCTAAAGTAAGAACTCTTTCCTTTCAAAAAGAAGATAAGAACAAGAGGCTCACCATGGTGGTGCCGGCGACGAGATCGGCGTGGGCGATCGACGGTGGTGAATACGGGGACATGACATGACGGACCGCTAAACCTATTCAAATCTCGGGGAAAATGGAGCTTGCAGGTCGAGCTTCGAGAGGAGAAAGCTTAACTAGTGTGGCTCGGGCATTTCATCAAACACCTCATGTGCATAGGAGGTGAGCGAGAGCACCCAAATGCCCTCCCCTCGCCGGTCAGAAAAAACAGAGCAGTGTGGAGTGCTCTGCTGCGGCGATGGGGTATATATAGGCAACTCATTTGTCCTGGTTCATGGCTGGAACCGGGACTAAAGCCCCACCTTCTGTCCCGGTTCGAGCCACGAACTAGGACAAATGTATGTGGGCCAGGAGCGGGGCCTATTGGTCCCAGTTCGTGCCAGGAACTGGGACAAATGGGTCCAGATGAACCGGGACCAATGCCCACAAGGCCCCGACCGGCCCCCTGGGATCATGAACCGGGACATATGCCTCCATGGGTCCCGGTTCGTGACCGAACCGGGACTAATGGGCTGGCTAGGCCCGAACCAAAGCCCTATTTTCTACTAGTGGTGGGATGGGAAGCAGCAGTGCGTCGCCACGGTCCTACACGCCGTGTCCGACTGCCGCTCCAAGAAGGCAGCGCTGCACAGCATGGCACATTGCAATGGACCGGTGCTGTTGCCTAGTGACAATACGGTGCACGTAGTTAACCCGGCCACCCGGCGCAACATCACGCTTCCCCCGGCCCTCAACCGCTTCCAAGGCCCTTAGGCATTCGGTCTTGGCCACGACCCTCGCTCCAATGCTTACAAAGTTGCCCGCTTCTACGTTTATCTGGACATGCGCACCCCAGGTAGCTCTGCCAAGATGGGGGTGTTCACCATAGGAACACCTCTGTTGGCGTCACGCTGAGGCGGCACCTCCGCAACATCATGTCATGCCACGGCGAACGGCGACCTCCTCCAAGGGCTCCTTGTTCTGGACGGTCAAGGAGAGGGTTCTCCAAACACCAGGCTTTGTCCGCTTGAGGTTAGAGGATGAGACGTTCAGCATCGTACCGGCACCTCCTTGCACCATGAGGTTGAACTACGAGTCGTCCAATTTAACCGACCTCCACGGGGAGTTGTGTGTATGCGCGCCTCGATCAGCATCCAATGTTCTCCAGATGTGGGTGTGCGGGGATCTGGATGATAGTTCCAATCCACCACATTGGGATCTGCGTCATGTCATCCCCGGGCCCTTTAGAATTCGATCTTATATGCCAGTGATCACAAGGGTAGAAGCCGTAGTGTTCTAGTTTGCAACATACTTTCTCTACAAATGGGATCTCCAAAGTCCGGAATTTGATTTTAATGAGTTGATTGAAATGAACCGCTTGACGTATCATCACCTAGACACCGACACATTTGTCAAATACAGAGGAAAAATTCTTGCTGACCTTTCTGTAATCCCCTATATTTCAAGCATGCACTACAAAAAAAAACACATCCGTGACATTTTGGGCCGAACGAATTTTTTTTGTCATACATATGACACTTCTATGACGATAATTGTGACAAAACCTAGTATCATCATAGATGTGGTGGGCTCCTACTTCCATGACAAAAAATCATGACAGAAAATGGGCTTTTCGTCCTGGGCGTGCCGGAGACGCAACTGCATGACATTCTTTTGGGCCGTCCATGACGGAAAAACCCGTGGTAGAAGCAAGGGCGAGGAAAATTTCGGGGAGTTCCCGGTTATGGTGGGTGGTCGGGGGCCGAGCGATGCACGTTTCTCTCATACACGTACGCGCGTGTGTGCGAGGCGTTGGCTCTAACTGAACCCGAGCGAGGCATTGGGCTCTAACTGAACCCGAGCGATTGAACTGCAGGCTACGCGTTACTGAACCCGAGCGATCTATTGATGGCTATTAACTGAACCCGATCAAACGATTCCTTCGCTACTGCTACTAACTAAAGCCGATCAATGCTGCCTCTCTGGATGAACAGTGAGTGTTGCGCGGGGGGGGGGGGGGTTGGATGAACAGTGAGCGGTGGGGGTGGATGCAGGACCCCGTGGCGTTGTCTCTGGATGAATAGGACGACCCCGTGGAGGGCTGGATGAATAGTAGACGGTGAAGGGGTGCCTGTGGAGGGGTGGTGGAACAGTAGCCGGTGGAGTAGTGCGCGGTGGAGGCTGGATGAACAGGAGCCCGTGGAGGCTGGAGGAGGTCGACGGTAGCCCGTGGAGGCTAGAGGAGGTCGATGGTGGAGATGAACAATATCCTGTGGAGTCCCATTTTGCGGTACGCCACACCTCTCCTGATGAACAGGACCCCCGTTTCAACCGTAGCGCTCCAACACAAGTCCGTTTCGTCCATTTTGTGGTACTCCACACCCCTCCCAATCAACAGGACCCCCGTTTCGATCGTAGGAGGTCCATTTCCTCCATTTTGCGGTACGCCATACCCCTCCCGATGAACAGGATCCCGTTTCGAACGTGGCCGGTCGAACACAAGGACGTTTCCTCCGTTCTGCGGTACGCCAGGCCTCGTTTCTATCGCCTGTTCCGTCCAAGCCCTCCTGATGAACACGACGACACATTCCGTTCCGACCCAGCCGGTTGGCTCCCCATGAACTCGACGACGACGTTGTTTCTCTGTTCTGACCCAACCATGTACATGAGCCCTGGCCGTACGTATGCGCGAGTAGGCGTTCGAGACCCCGCGCGTATGTACACATACGTGGCCGTATTTTCTTTCTTGCACACTGGTCGCTGCACGTACGTGTACATGCTATGTGCGTGCCTCTACTACGACACGTGCGCGCCTCTACGTCGACCAGTATATATGTATGTACACATTCGCGACCAGAATGACAATGCTACGTACGCTTCGACCAGGTGGGTCCCGACTGTCAGGCACTTCCTGCCTGTGAAGATGTAGCTGGTGGGTCCCAGCAGTCAGCGGGGCGAATTTTTTTTCCAGACGCACTTCCTTGCGTGCGAAGATGTAGCTGGTGGGTCCCAGCAGTCAGGGGGGAAACGTTTTTTTGCGAAATACGGTGGCCCGTCCGGTGGGTCCCTGCTGTCAGGTGGAGGTATCATTATTTTCCGTGTAATAAGGAGGCACTTCCTTGCTGCGGCCATGGACCCAGCTGTCAGCCTCTCCACATACAGTCCGCGTCTGATGGAAGTCGTTCCTTGACCACATTGACCACGCCGCATCGAGAGCACCAGGATGGTGGACGACAGCGAGGCCTAGGAAGGGGACGACACAGAGCCGGGGAAGACGCGACAATGGATGCCCACGCGGAGAGGAGTACGAGGGTCCACTGGTCCGGCTGCGGTGTGAGGTTGCCGTCGCCGCAGAATAACAGGGGATGTGGGTGAGTAGAGGGATGGCCTGGCCAGCGGTGGGAGTAGTAGGAGGCGGTGAGGCCTCTGTGGCATCACAGCCGGCCATGGGAGGCAGGAGCATGCATCACGACCAGCGCTGCTTTGGGCGGCTAGAGCAAGAAGACCAGAGGTTGAAGAAGCACTATGGCCGTTGGATGGACATTGTACGGTCACTGGAGCTAGAATCATTCATATTGACTAAAGTTGACAAAGGCCCCCGTCTCAGTCAACTTAGTAGGCCCACAAGTCATCCTCCCACCATGGTGGGCCCCAGCTAGCCGGGGAGTATTCATTTTTTTGTGCATAATAAGGAGGCACTTCCGGTGGGTCAGAGCTGACAGCGGCGGGGACGTTTTTTTTTGTGAAATACGGTGGCCCGTCCGATGGATCCCAGCAGTCAGAGGGGAAACCTTTTTTCGCGAAATAAGGTGGCCCGTCCGGTGGGTCCCTGCTGTCAGGTGGAGGAATAATTATTTTGCACATAATAAGGAGGCACTTCCTTGCGGCCGCTTGGACCCAGCTATCAGCCTCTCCACGTACAGTACTCTTCCGATGGAAGTCGGTCATTGACCATGTTGACACGCCGTGCCGAGAGCACCAGGGCGGTGGACGATGGCGAGGCCTAGGAAGGGACGACACGGAGCCGGGGAAGATGCATCAGTGGAAGCCCGCGCGGAGAGGAGTACGAGGGTTCACTGGTTCGGCTGCGGTGTGAGGCTGTCGTCGTTGCAGAATAACATGGGGTGTGGGTGAGTAGAGGGATGGCCTGGCCAGCGGTAGGAGTAGTACGAGACGGTGAGGCCTCCGCGGCATCACAACCAGCCACGGGAGGCAGGAGCACGCGACACGACCGGCGCTGCTTTGGACGACTAGAGCAAGAAGACCAGAGGTTGAAGAAGCACTACGGCCGTTGGATGGACATTGTACGATCACTGCAACTAGAATCGTTTATATTGACTAAGTTGACAAAGCCCTCGGTACGCGTCAACTTAGTAGGCCCACAGCTCGGATTTGGCAGAGAACATATAGCCCATTTTCGATTTGTAAGAATGTACAACCCATTTTTTAATTCTAATGGAATTTACTACAACCCATTTACAGTTTGTTAAAAGTACAACCCAACTTCTAGCTAGGACAACGATTAATAATTTCAAACAACCCCTCAAAACAGAATTCAAAAAAAATTCCCACATTTTGATGGGATCTGAAATATTTTTAACCGAAATTTCTAGTCAGGTTAAATATAATTTCAAAATAAAGTTGTATTACGTTAAAATCCAGCGAAATATTGCGCGCGCAACAAGTAATGAAATTAAAATTTTCAAATTCCAAAAATAATAGATTTTTTAAACTAATTACGCGTTTAGTGCATAGTTACTGCCCAATTATTATAATTACATCCCATTTATTATTTCTTAAAGTCCATTTTCTTGCTTAGCCTAATGCATACCTCCTAAGAAAGTTTGCAGCCCAGTGGTGCGGAGAATAACAAGTTGACCCGGATATTGTGTACAACTGTCAGCCCAGTTGCATTGCCGATGTTGAAAAAAGGCCTGTGTAGTACAGTACAACCTAACATGGCTACTCAGCCCACATTCAGCGACGCCGGAAAGGCCGAAACAAGGCTTCTGTACAACTTTTTGAAGTCACTTGATCTCAATTAATAACTTAAGAAAAAAGTTAGATTACACCGGAACCTAATTAAAAGCTGGCGCGAGAAAATAAATAATTCAACGGGTCCCACTTGTGTGTGTGTGTGTGTGTGTGAGAGAGAGAGAGAGAGATAGAGAGAGAGACCTATCGGTTGATGCTCATAAATACATCTTTCAGCCATATGCATTGCTGATGCTCAGTAAAAACTTATATAGTTGACACAATCATATAGAACATCATAGCACACTGAACTTGCATACAAAATTTCACATAGGTGGCACAATCAGGATGGAAGCAGTGGATCGCTACGGGTAGGGCTATGTTGAAACCAACAAAGTCGTACATAACAGTTCATCGTCTTTACCAATGACGGGGAAATATCTTGAATGTTGTGCAAAGAAAACAGACAGACAACACAATAAGTTCTGCTAGCACATTAAGTTGACGTACAACCCTTTCTAAAAAAAGTTTAGGTACAAAATTAGAACAGGTCACAATCAAATGTACTGGCATATCAGTGCTTCACACCCATAGCTCGGATTTAACTAGTATCTGAAAAGATTCAGTTGTTACCTCAAATTAGAGCACATCCAGGCAGCCAGCCCTGCCTCTTCTCCCAAACAAGTAGTGGCCTCCACCGCGCGATGGAGTAGGCCCTATGCCATCCATCGTTCCGAGCAACACAGGGAAAGTCTGACGTTGACTCCTGTAATGGACGTCGTCGACGGACCCTGGCACCAGCGGCGGTGGCAGGACTTCGATTAATGGATTGACCACTTCTTTGATATGCACGAACACTCAATACATGTACATCCCTAACATGGTCTGCGGCGGCCTTGGTGGCGACGAATAGTACAACCCCGGTTCCTACACCGGTATCTCAACACCAATCACCTTCGGTATGGTGGATGGCTTCTTCATCCATGCCATAACCGCCAGAGCCCAGCTGTCTAGAGGAACAAACATACTTACGAGCTCACCTCCAAGGTCTTTGATAAGCTCGTTCATGGACTCACTGTTCCAAGCACATCGAGGCATGCCGTGGAAGGTAAGCTTTGTTAAAAACTCAAGCTCAGAGGGCACCGAGCCCCATCTTGGGTGCAACCGATCAAAGCTCACCAGCGCGCCATCAGAAACAAACGCCGGGAAGATTCGAACACACGACTACAGTCGAAAGTTGTCCGGAACCTGATGAAGAAATCAGCCGGTGGCGGACAGACTTCGATGAGCAAGTCACTTGTTTGGATGTCGTGCGCAATGCCAAGAGATTTGACAAGGTCGTCCGGCGAGACGAGAGGCCGGTCGCCGTTGATGGTTACCATCAACACTTTGCTGGCAAACTGGTCGTCAAGCGCCGCCATGCCACTGTTGAGCGACAACATGCAGCGACCGAAGGCAGGACGAACCTTAGGATCTCCGGCTCGGAGATCCGCGTTGACTGGCGACATGATAGTGTGCTTGAGTACAGGGAGTACAGGAGGGGGATTTGGGGGAACTGGAGTAGGAATCGAGATTCCAGAGGTGGGGGAGGGCCGGGGGACTGGGGATGAAAAGGTAGCATGAATTTCGAGCACGCGCCAATATGCTCTCGGCGCGCAAGCGCACGAAAACACCGGTGGCGCCCACATGTCAGCCTAAGAGTCCTTATTCTTTCTTTTTTGGAGAGCTGACCTTTTTTTAGGATCTTTTGAGAGCCCGGCCTGAGAGTCATAATTGACCTGTTTGGCATTGCGTTACTACTCGCCCCATATTCAATGACTCCTCACTGGCCCAAACAAGTGTACATCATCGAAAAGACACTGAGCTCAAATTATATAACTTGAAAAAAGGAGATATACTCTGAACACTGGAGAATGGTGATGCCCTCATTTAGCCCACCAGTAGTTTGAGACAATAAACAGTTCGAAACAATGATATATACAACATTCAAACACTGACTAGTGACTACTACTGACATAAACAGTAAGACATGATAGTTCATAAGAAGTCTTGCTACACCACCAAAACGCACCCATCTGCAGTTCTCAGACTCTCGTGATCCAGACGAGAATGACATTCTAAACAGAAGCAACTATTACATAGTAAGAGTGACATAGACGAGGATGACCAAATGACAAGGAATATGCATAACAAAAGAAAGAACTACCCATCCAGAACCAGCAGCAAAGACAACAAAGTCATTCGAAGAGATGATCCAACACCATCATAATTTGCAGCCCCGCTTCAGCGACCAGTGATCCGGAGACACCAGTACTCCACCCTTTCGATGCAACAGTCCAATTACCTATCAACCTGAAGGCTTGAACCACATCACTGCCTGTCGTAATTGAGACATCCAAGGATCAAAGTTAATCCGGATGCCTTTGTCATTCTCACCTTCTTTTGGCTGCAGGCTATATCGAGTTTGCTCCCGAACTCCTAGGGCTCGCCGTGTAGACACAGTTTTTCATAGCAAACAGAGCCTCTCTGCCATCAAGGTCCTTGCCAATAGTGAATTCCTGGTTAATCAGATAACTGAGTCCGAGAAACAGAGAGTGTGAACCAAGGCTGTTTACCCGCCTCCAACTAAAAAATCCTAAAGGCCCTAACAAGCTGGTATCCTGCTCATAGATGTAACATCCACTGTCCGGATACTCATGTATTACACGGTGCTTGTATACAGTGGGGTTTTTGCAATATAACTTTTCCGGCTCATGTGTCCAAATGATCATCAGTCTTTTGGTCATCTGATCGAGCGAGGAACCAGTTGTGTTTCCCTGTTTTTGGCAAAGGTGGTGTGATTACAAAGGGTAGTAACTGTAGGGACACTGCATCATATCAAAAAGGATAGGCATTGTTAATGTAAGATCAACATTGTTCAGAGTATGAGTAGGATAATGCAAGAAACAACATTGATATGTCCCTGTTGGAACTGGGAGGAAAATACAGCGAAATGTATAATGGGTTCGAAAATATAGAAGTGCCATGCATGGTTATACTCATGTTATCTCGCAATCGGTTCTTCACAGGAAACTACCATGTCATGCATGTTATGTAATCATGTTCTGTCCTCACAAACAAATTCTTCAAGGTAACTAACAGACCATGCATTGTTATATACTCGTCTTCTGTGGGCAAATTTTTTGTGAGGATATTATTCTATCCATTGATTGCTGAAGGGCGAATATAGGTATGTACACATGGTAAGCATTGCAGGATTTCACTACTTCCAAATATAGAGTTCTCCATATGCACATTTACTTCCCTAATGTATGGTTAGATGAAACCAATAGTGTGGTGCATGTTTCTACATCATGAAAATGAGGAAACTAACATGGCCATTGATACGCACTCATATTTAGTAGTAGTATATAGATTACTGTAGAATAAGGATAATATCCATATATTCCTAACCGTTTGATTATTCAGGGTACAAATTGGCTGTAATGACATGGTCACAATCGCATGAATTAACTCATTCCAAATATAGCTGATTTACGGTGTCTCTAATACATTGCCATAGTTCTACTCAAATTCTGCTCAAACAGGGATATGCCAATCATCACAAAGTTCAAACAGTGTCATGGCATCATCATTAACATGAGAAGGAAACAACTTACATGCGCCGTCCCAGCAATACGTGGTGCCATCTGCTTTGTTGATCGCGTAGATGATGCCATTGTGTTCAATAGCATCACAGAAGTGTGTATCAGCTTTGACGATGATCCACTACGAGCTGAGTTGTCTCCAGCTAAACAAGGCACCGCCGTAAAGATAGGCGAGTCCGTGGTCGAACAAGGCAATTAGCTTGAAATCTGCGCAATTTGCATGTCATGTGGGCACTTGGCATATTACAATCTTCTGCAAAACAAGGTCCGTCTAACTGACGTGGTAATCTAGAGGACTTGGACCACGATGGTAACACTCTATATAATCCAACGGAGGAAGGATAATCTTATGGGAGGTCTGGAAGTTCACGAGCACCAACTTTTTACCGACTTCTCTAAAGGCACCCATCCAGTGGGAGTTCATGCCGACCCAGTACATAGCTGCCAAGAAGTTTCGGGCGATGGTGATCGGATCGATGTCGAGGGAAATGATGTAGGGCGACCCACTACATACCTGCAAAGAAGTTTCGGCTAATGGAGATCGGATTGAAGTCGAGGGGCATCATGTACGCCTCCGTATCATGGTGAGCCAATCTCGCAAGACTAGATAGTAGCAAGAAGGGTGTCTTGAAAAGCTTAGGCCTCGCTTCGATGATGGCTGTGTGCATGTCCGTCGAGCATGCAGCCAGCCACAGGGCGCTCAACATATCCATACACGAACAACAGAGGTCGAGAATGTCACTGGGGAGATTGCTCCAATCACGGCTCATATGGATGCTGCGCGGTTCACGTTCGGCCATGGTAGAGTTTGGAAGGTGGGGGTTTTGGGGGGCTTGATTTACGGGGGAGAAGGATGTCGGTGCTGGAGCGGCTAGTGAGGGAATAGTGGTACTGGGGGAGGCGAGTGAGGCGACGGTACACGGGGGCATAGTGAGATGGAGACGGAGACGGAGACAGAGAAGGAGATGGAGATGGAGTGGTGCTATGGGAGGGGAGAGGGAGACGAGGCGAGGCGCCAATGTGCTGTACAGCGGCGGTGACAGACTGCACAGTGCACAGGGTGAGGCTGACTTTGGTAACCCGAACATGCCGCCTGGACTAGTGCCAGGTGCAGGGTGTTGTCACTTCACTGTGAGGACCGGATGAATAGTATTTTGACCATCAAGTGTACCACAGTTGTACTACTACTACTAGTAGTAGGAACATGAGTACTCCAGTATTTTATAGAGGAAATAGGTCTCCCGTGCTAGCATGCCTATTCACTTCATCGTTCAGGTATCATCCATATTGCGAGAAGAACCAAATTCTCGTGCATGCCCAATCAACGCCCTGCCGCGATGCATGCAGTGGTCGTTCTGGTGCATCAAGGACGGCATGCAGATCGTTCCACACTTGAGAAGAGGAAAAATGGAAAGGTAGAACGCGGCAGCAGAGGAAGAGAACGCTGGCTAATGAGGCTGGGAGGGGATCGAGCAGGAAGTTAATGCTCCACGCCTAAAGGTTTTGGGAAAACCTGATTTTCAAAAGGTGACTTACTCACGCACCAATATCCATCTGAACCAGCTACGCCACATTTTTTTATCTGTTCGCATAGGTCCCACCTATCAGGAAGGATGGGCAAGTACACGAACAGGTACGACTCATCACTCTACCCACATAGCCTTTTCGTTTAGTCTACCTAGCCGTCTAATCAACTGCCTGCACGCCACTTCTCCCATTTACTTCTCCATCGGGAACCGATTTTCCATGGCTTCTTCACCTCCCCTTCGTCTTCATTTGCATCCAAACCCCACTGTGTTCACATTGTTTTAACCTCTTTAAATAATCATCTACTACTTCATTTAGACTAGCCATCTAATCCTAATTCTCCAAACCATAGCCCTCTGTTCCAGCAGTTCCAAATGGCGAAAGAGCATAGTTGCCACCGTCGAAGGCTCGATGAGCATAGTTGCCACCGTCACCGTCCACCCAAGGGTTGTTTGGCAGTGGATCAACAATGTATCCAACTCCCTCGAAAAGGTAGAGATGAGGGTCATCGGTCTCGTCGCAGAGTACACGGAGCGTGCCCCTGGGAAGATCCAACGCGCCGCCGTCCTTCAGTTGTGCCTCGAAGAAGATGTTTTGGTGTACCACATCATACACTCGCCCTCCATACCAGGTGAGATTCACGATTTCTTGTCTCGGGAGGACTTATACTTCTGTGGGGCAGCCACTGAAGGGGACAAACAGAAGCTGGAGCCGTACAACCTTGATTTGAAAAGCATTGCTGACCTACAAACCAGAATCAAAATTCCTGTAGAAGATTGTGATAAACAGACACCATCCCTATTCGACATAGCAAATTTTGTACTCGGTACAAATCTTCAGAATGGTGACGAGACAGTGGCATTAAGGTCGTCTGGATGGGAGAATTATCCCTTGACGTACGAGCGGATAAAATATGCGGTCCTCGATGCCCGTGTGAGTTTCGAGATAGCTGCAAGGTCCAAAGAGCTTGTTGCGAAGCCGTCTCCCAGAGAAAATGAGAACAAGAAGAAGAAGAAGAAGAAGAAGAAGAAGAAGAAGAAGAATAAGAATAAGAATAAGAATAAGAATAAGAATAAGAATAAGAAAAGGTTGCACCAGTAGGAGGGCATTATGGATGGATGAACTATTTCCTCTCTTGTAAAAAAAATATTCCCTCTCGGTGTATATTGATATAGATGGACTATTTCCATGGTGTGCATGTCTTTGGAACAGAGTAGTAGCATGGGTCCGCTTGACTATAAGGAACTATTTATCCGCATATATAGCTTTCTCTGCTACTCCTTCTAGTGATCAGTATGCAGTGCATGTGTGCGTAGACATG
The DNA here is from genome assembly GCF_018294505.1 of Triticum aestivum. Classification (NCBI taxonomy): domain Eukaryota; kingdom Viridiplantae; phylum Streptophyta; class Magnoliopsida; order Poales; family Poaceae; genus Triticum; species Triticum aestivum. The sequence goes on along the minus strand of NC_057798.1, from coordinate 665,290,343 downwards.
ACAACTTGTCCATGGAAGTTCAACTACGGTGACCATCACGTTTCATCTCGCGATTCCCACGACGCCTCTCCAACCCACGGCACCACGTCCCCCGACGTGTGCCTCACCCCTCTCGGCCGCACCGCCCCTCTGCCTTTGTGTGCATGACATGTGGGCCACCTAAAATGTGGCGAGCATCAAGTTTCTACCACAACCACACGCAATTCCCACGATGCCGCTCGAACCCATGACACCACATGTCCCCCGACCTGCGGCTCACCCCTCTTGGCCCCACTTCCCCTCTGCCTTCGGGAGCATTACATGTGGACCAGTCACCTATCGGGTCCACATGTTATTGACTCAAAGGTAGGTGTAGTAAGGCACTGAAGCTCAGCCCCGATGGCCCTAAGAGGGAAATGTAACTCCTGTGCCAGGGCTTGTGGTGCTACCGCTGCACGAACTTGTGCCAAACTTGAGATTTGCTTCTTTACTATACATGCACGCAACGATTTAATGGACATTGTAATATCAACATGTGATGGGGAGCTCTAAATTTGAATTTGAAACTTATAAAACGAAAAGATTCAAAACAAATAAACTAGGAGAGAGGGAGTATATCGTACCCATACAAAACAAGTCCCCTGGTTTGTCACCACGAAGATGCGGTTAGAAAGGGGCACAACGTCTTCGTACTCGTACAGCAACAAATCGGCCGCAGACAGCATGGTCCGCTTTGACCGCCATGTGCAAGGTTCGTGCTATCTTATTCAATCTCATTGTGGTTCCATCATACCAATTCATGCGGTGCCCTGTTGCATGGCTGATCCCAATGTTGGACAAAGGTTCTAAGAGAACGGTGTCACCGTTGTAAATGTTGTGCAAATTGATGTTGGTACCCTCCCGTACATATGCAAGTCAATCTCCACTCGCACCGAGCCTAACCTGTGAAACAGTGGGCAGGGGGAGAATTAGGAAATGGACATGGAAGTAGTCTTTAGAATGCATTTACTACGTGATCAAACTCATCTTACCTGCTCATCGGAGGAAATCCGAGTGCCCTTCAACGTCGGCATCTCAAGGGGCGTCAACTTGCAACTACGGCCACGCCGCGCTGGAGAGACCCCCAAGGAAACATCCTCGTGCGTTCCACGGAACATCAAGATGCATTTGTATGAGTAGTTTATCTTGTGAGAGAAAAGGATAAATGAGGGAAGGCCTCTAGAGATAGAGATGGACACTACTACTACCAATGTGCTGGCCCGTGCGTTGCAATGGATCCAAAGTAGTACAGAATAATACTTGTTCATGTGCTTGAAATATAAACACTCTAGTTTTGATATACATGTGTCAGCAGACATGACAACTTGTCCATGGAAGTTGAACCATGGCGACCATCACGTTTATTGTTTCTACCAATGCCACACCCACACGCGATTCCCACGACGCCGTCCAACCCACGGCACGACGTCCCCCGACGTGGACATGGATCCTCTGATGTGGCTATCACTGCCTTGCCCTACCTTTCCCTCGCTGACAGGTGGGACCCATGCTTATGGGTCCCACATGTTAGTGACAGAATGGTAGGATTGTTTGCGTCAGGGGATCCTCATCCCCTCGACGTGCCCCTCATCCCTCTCGGCACCACCGCTCCTCTGACTTTGTGTGCATGACATGCGGGCCAGCTGAACTGCGGCGACCATCAACTTTCTACCACAGACACACCCGATTGGACGCGGTTTGCCTGCTCCGCTGCTGTGCTCCAATCCGTACTCCCACACCATCGAATTTTCATCCAGCGGCTGTGACACATTTCGTCCCGGGCATCAATCCTCAGCTGGAGTACTTCTGTACTACAGGTAGTACCGGCCGGTGTGTCCATCTACGCCTCGTAACGCCCCGACACCCAGCTGTGGCACCCTCTCCACCACCACGCCACCACCGGCCGGTTCATCTCGAACGAGTGAGTCGCGAACCACGCCACCACCATGAGAATGACATGTGGGCCATCCGCATTTAAGGCCCGCATGTCATTGACTCATAGGTCGGGCACTAAGCCACTGAAGTTCGGTCCCGTGGGCCCTGAGAGGGAAATGTAACTCCTGCGGCAAGCCTTGTGGTGCTCCCGCAGTACGAGCTCGTGCCAAAACTAGAATTTGTTTGTTACTACTACCAACTAGTACTAGTAAGGTAGACGTGCATTGCACGCATGAGATTCTGGTGGTTTGTGCATTATGCTTCTACATGTGGAGTTTTCTAGATTCTACATGTGGCAAAATGTAGTGGAATGTAGATCATATCCAACGGCAAGTAGTGCTCAGATTTGCCATCTTTGTACCGTCGGATTGGCTTCATCCAATGACCAACTTTCAAAGTTATTCACACACTATATAGGGGTATATATATAGATATATAGATGTTTGGTTTGCAACCTAAGGTTGCCACGCCTAAGCTTAGGCGTGACACAATATCTTAGGCATGTGTTTGGTTCATTGCTACACTTGTGACTTGCCACACTTTTCTAGCTACATGGTCCACATGTCATAGACTCAACTTCTTGCCAAATCTTGCCACACTTGTGGTGCCCATTTTGTTAGCCACATTTTTGTGGCAGACACAGGGGTTGTTTGGTTTTAGGCCTAGCAATGCCACACTTTATCATACAATGTTGCCAAACTTGCCTAAGGTTAGGGGTTGTTTGGTTAGTAGGGCTGTTTGAATTGTGACTATTTTTGCCATATATTGCCACATGATTTTTGCAACACTTGCCACACTTTCCTTAGTTGAGTTGCTTTTGTTAGCCACACTTTTGCTTGCCTAAGGGAATCTTGCCACACAGTTATTAATCTTTGCCTTAGGTGTGGCTAGAACCAAGCACCTAACTAACTCGGTCAAACTTGCCTAAGGTTAGTTGTCGCAAGGTGTGGCAAGGTGTGGCTAGGAACCAAACAGCCACTAAGATTGCCAAAGATTGCCACACGTAAGGCTAGGCAAGTTTGATTAACTTAGATGAGTGTTTGGTTCAAGCCACACCTTAGGCAAGCCACACTAAGGCCCCACATGACATACACACAAAAAATGTGGCAAGATTCCCTTAGGCTTGCCAACTTGTGGCTCTCATTTTGAAGAACTAATAACTTTGCCTAAGCTTAGTTGTGGCAAAGTTAGTCATGAATTAAGTTCAACCATGGAGTCTTCTAGATTATACATGTGGCAGAATCAGGTGGATGATATCCAACGACCAGTAGTGCTCGGATTTGCCATCTTTGTACCGTCAGATACTCGGATTGGCTTCATCCAACGACCAACTTTCAAGGTTTTTCACACACTATATAGGGGGTATAGATATAGATGTGCCGGTCCATTGCAATGGATCCAAAGTATATCTATTTAGTGGAGTGCACTCTAAACACATTATCTATTTATTTTTCTCTAACCTTTATTAGCCATGCAACCAAGCCACATAAGCTTCATGGGTGCCCCCCACATCATATTATTCATATTATGTTGATTGAAAAAAAGATAAATCACCCAAAACAAGATCTTCCTGTTTTTTGTTCCTACGATGTTGTGCCGTGCACGTACCTACTAGTTGTATAGTGGTAGGTACTTGTCACCTTTGAACCTGTCCAGCATCACCTGCCCGATGTACTTCAAATATACTAACGGATCGATGTTACCTGTTATGCAGATGGCAAAAACTACAAGGATGATGTTTCTTCTGGATCTAACAGCTTGGCCAACCAAGATCCTAGACTGACGCATTGCTATGATCTTGTAAGTGCGTCTCTCTCTCTCTTGTATTGTTCTGTGCCTGCCTGCATGCTTTGCTAGGATTTTCGACCAGTAATCCCTTTGTGCAGACAATGATTTCTACTACTGGCTGCTAAATTAGATATGTAGATGTCATACATGATACTACCTCGTACCTCCATTCCTAAATATGTCTTTCTAGATATTCCACTATAGGCTACATATGGAGCAAAATGAGTGAATCTACACTCAAAAATGCATCTATATACATCTGTATGTGGTCCATACTGGAATCTCTACAAAGACATATATTTAGGAACAGGGGCAGTACATTACACAAAATCGTAGGTGGCATGTAGGAATTCCAGTGCACTACATTAGGCTCCCTTAGAGTGCCTGCTAGTCCAGCATACAGAGTCATGTCTAGTTTATGGTACGCACACAATCGATAATTGGTGGTTTAAATATGCGCAAGGGATATGCAATGTAGTATCATGTAGAGATGTCTGGAATTAGCCGTGTCAACTTGCAGATAAGGTTACACAATGAAAAAGTACAAGATGTATGTGGCAATTTCATGGAACATCGCAAAAAAAGGAGAGGCAGCGGTGAGCCTATACAGTGTGTTATGGTACGTCACTCCTCCATTGCAATCATCGTGACATGCTATTTGTATGTCAGTTCTATTAGCCAAGTTTCTTAGGGACAGTTATTATGAGTTATCCTAAGAAAATAAGCACCTGTGAATATAAGCTCCATGTAATAAGCCAACCAATTCTTTTCATTGCATTTTCAGCTTATCTTTGGTATGATCAGTGGAAAGTCTAGATTGCATTATATATTTTTCATTTTGTTGCCCGTATGAAAATTAATTTGACTTGCAAACATCACAAATTGAACCCAGTGCAGTAATTAATATGATAGGAAAAGAGACCATCACTATTTGCTCAAAATGCAAATAAAAAGATACCATCTACTTGGCACAATCTACTTTGGTCAATGTTTTCCATAGAGATCCCATTGCCTAATTTAAACGAAGAACGCATGACCCACATTTAAATGAAGAACAATTATTTATTGAAATTCGATGGTCCAAGTGGTTGGTTATTATCATATAGAAGGACCACCTGAAAGCATCATATAGCTGCAGCAGCAGCTCATAGCAACTCATCATACAACAACAGCAGTCTGCAATTCATCATATACCAGCAGCAGCTCATAGCAATTCATCATATAGCATCAGCAGGAGCAGCTCATAGCAATTCATCATATAGCAGCAGCAGGAGCAGCTCATAGCAATTCATCATATAGCAGGATTAGCTCATACCAATTCATCATATAGTAGCAGCAGGAGCAGCTCATAGCAATTCATCATATAGCATCAGCAGGAGCATATTATAGCAACTCATCATATAGCAGCAACAGCATCTCATAGCAATTCATCATATAGCAGCAGCAGCAGCTCATAGCAATTCATCATATAGTAGTAGCAGGAGTAGCTCATAGCAATGCATCATATAGCAGCAGGAGCAGCTCATAGCAATTCATCATATAGCAGCAGCAGGAGCAGCTCATAGCAATGCATCATATAGCAGCAGCAGAAGCAGCTCATAGCAATTCATCATATAGTGGATCCGGATTAAAATTTGGCAAAAAATCAGAGGAGATCCCCACCTTGTTGGATGAGCTCATCCTTCAACAACACCTCAAGGCCATGGCCTGTGAGGAGGGGAGGGGGAATAAGGTGCCTTCTACCGCAGTGTGGCATGAGCCGTAGTTGTGCAGCGCCCGCCGGAGTAGTGCGTTGGATGAACCACAGTGGAGCAGCTGCTGGAGACCATGAGAATGAGGGGCGACGCCAAAGGGAGGAGCAGCCAGGGAGATTTGCCCCTACCCGCCGGCCATGTAGCCTAGCTGGAGATAGCATCGTCGAGGACCAGGCCATATGGGACCAGTGGCGATGGCTCGCTGGAGGAACCCTAGTGCTGCAGGCAGGGGATCGAGGTAGAGGGAAAGGGGAGAGGAGATGCAAGCGGGCAGGGCAATGAATGTTTGCATGTTTGTTTTTACTTGAGGGTCAGGTGTGACACGGGCGTCAGTAGTTGCATTTTGAGTGTAATATAGGCAGACAACAGAGTCATTTCACTATTCCCCTTCCCTTCAATTTTTAATGAGGTTCTACCCGAAACACCCCCCTCCAAAGAGAAATTAGTTAAGCCCAAGCCCATAACTCAAAAATGACTTATTTACATATTTTATGGCTTATTTTGACAATAAGCCCTGAAAAGGCGGAATGGAACTGGCCCTTAACCTGCAATTCAATTGTGAGTGTAATGATGAATCACTCATGCCTGCTATCTGTACATTTAGGCATCATCATACATGGCATAACCTAATACATGTGCATTCCATTGTAGAATCTGGAATATGCAATGTTTATGTTAGTTCATACGTTGCACATGATGTTTAAATGCCCCTTAAATCTGGTTAGTCAAGTGATGGTCTTTAAGCCTCCTTCTTTGCTTCTTTTCTTGATATGTAAGATTTTCTCACACATCTGTTCAATTGCTTGTTTGCATCAGCCAGCCATACTAGGACTGTTTTCTTTGATTACTTGTTGTTCTTGACCTAACACTCTAATAGAGCTTGTCAACGATTTAAACACTAAGGACTGCTGTAGTGGGGCCTTGTCTAACTCATAGGTGACATAAAGGTTTGGTTGCACACTAAAGTAGGCTCTCCAAGGTATGCCTAGTTTTTACATTGTGCAGACATAGTAAATGCTCATTTCATTGTGTGCAAGTGCAAGAGATGCGGCATGTTTCATTATGTGGTGTTGTTTTGTTATAATCTCATCCTTTTGTGTTCACAGACTGGAAAGTATGCATATTTATCTTCCAAGGAGACGAGTAACTAGTTTGTGTCACCTTGCAGAGGGGGTGCAATGAAGATAAGATTGAGGATTTCCAGGTACAAGATGTTAGGAAGGAGTCTTGCAAGAGAAGTAGGAGCTGCGCTGAGCCTCTTCAACCTGCTAAGGTAAGTCACTGTATGCAACTCAATAGATTAATTCCTTGTTTGTTTCAGGCATAGTTAATTTGCTCTTTTCAATTGCTTTATTTGTCCTCAGTTAATGAGATGCCCAAAGAATCATGCCTAATGTTGGGTACTTGTATAACTATTAGTTGACATAATTAAAGGCCTTACCATTTAATTACTCTGTCGAAGTGTGCCTGAAGCTTTGAAGTCTATTAACCAGCTATTATTGCATGAGGCTCACAATCTAGTTTATACTACACTAATGATTGCATAGTTTTGCCTGCTGTAGTATGTTTGTATGAAACCCTCTGCTGTTCATTATGCTCCCTAAGACTTTAATTGAGCTACAGAATGGCCAACTGCTTGCTTACTTATACGCAACGTGTTGTCTAAATTTGTAACTTGTCTGTATTTTCGATTGGGCCCCAACATCATGCTCCTCTGGTGAGCTAAGAGGGATTTCTGTATGCAGGCTGCACAGACTATCTTTTTTATAATTTTTAAAATATCACCTGCTTATGCTTCATGACATGTAACATTATTGTTAGTCCTGTTTTGCCATGTAGTACAAAATACTGTGTTGCTCGCTTCACTGTTGTAACTATATTTTTGCCCTAGTCATGTGTACTTACAGAAACATTTCAGGATGAAGTGACATCAACACAAGATCTGCGAGTAGTGCGGCATGGCCATTACCGAATGATTATGGATTGGAACTGGAATGTGCTGATGTTCTCGAGCATCAACTAGAGGTGGCAAGACAACGTGTACATGATTGTCAACGTATAATCAACAAGTTGAGACTAGACATGCAGGTATTAGATGCAGGAGTCAGAAAAATGAAACAAGACACTGAGGTAACCACGAAGGAATTGGAGATTTTGCAGACTGAAATTTGTGCTATCTGAATCGGCCAATCCTATTTTCTGAAGAGATTATAGTTCAAATGGAGTTAAGTTGATGCGTGTCCATGATGTATGAGCTGTATTTGCCCAGTGTATGTAATTTTTGTTTGTGTATGCTTTATTATCACCTGTGCCGAACCATAATGCCCAGTGGGTATAATTGCGTGTAATTTCTTTATTGTATAGTGTAGGATTATTCTACGTTTCTATGCCTGGGTCTCTTTATTGTATAGTGTATGTTTTTTAGAGGTGATAGTATTGAGTAGGATAATTCTTTGAATATGCTATATCGTTCAAACGGGGGCCAACTCGCCCAAACGTTGTAGTGACCATGGCCGTCCACGGGACGTATGGACCATGGGCCATGTACGGGCCGTCGGATCCATGGGCCTTCAATGGGCCGTCGGAACCATGGGCCTTCAATGGGCCATCGGATCCATGGGCCTTCAATGGGCCGTCAGATCCATGGGCCTTCTACGTCTCATAGGATTCATGGGCCTTGTATGGGACCGACTCATTTATGGGTCTTGTACGGGCCTTTAATGGGCCGTAGACGGGCTAGAGTGGAAATCCTACGTTTTATGGGATGACCATAACGGGCCGTTAATAGGCCATATTTGGTGATGCCATGAAAATGGCCCAACAGATTAACGGTCCACAAACGGGCCAACTATAACAATGGGCTGAATTTGGCCCACAAGCAGAAAATGACAGTAACGGGCCATAAGTAACCGAATGCTGCAAATGAGCCCAAGAATAAACGGGCCCTCAGAAGGTTGAAATATAACTTGGGATGGAAACGGCCCAATGGAATAATGGGCCATTAATGGGTATAAAGTGATACACTGTTCATTATGGGCCAGTTTCACCACGGGCCGTTAATGGGTGTAAAGTGATACACTATTCATTATGGGCCAGTTTCACCACGGGCCGTTAATGGGCCAAGAGTTACAAAGGGCCTCATATGGGCCAAAAGACGTCATGGGCCATACATGGGCCAGAAGTGAAAACATGCTGGAATCATATTGGATGGCCTAGATGACGCTACTGGGCCTAATTTGGATAGGGCCTAACGGGCCTTGGGTTAGCGGGTTGTAAATGGGCTATATGCAAACAGGCCGTTAACAGGCTTTCCATGGGCCAGCCCGCCACCTTTTGACCAAGTCAAATGGGCCGGCCTTTTCACAGGAATGGGCCTCTGTTGGGCCGTGCCACGTGTCAACGTATCATAGGCGCCTTCTATCCAATGAGTGGATGACATCTGTCCCAACGATGAGCCGACACGTGTTTCCTCCAGCCAATGATGACTTTACACGGGGAAAATCCCCATTGGTCGGGGCTGCTAACGGGTTATCGAATCCAAAACCCGACCCGATAGCTTAACGGCCTTCCATTACGGTGGATGCCACGTGTCGGTCACCCTTGACGAAAGCACTTCTGTGATGCGCGATTTATCGTCATGGAAGTGGACACTTCTGTGATGATAATTTTTGTTATGTCATGGAACACTTCTATAACAGCACATGTATGACTATCTTGATTCTGTCATAAAATCGTCATGGATGTACATGCATGACAAAAAACGCGACCTACTGTGACAAACACGTATCATCACGGAAGTGTATTTTTTTGTAGTGACCAGCCACGTTCGAAACAGGATCCTGTTCATCGGGAGGGGTCTGGCGTACCACAAAACGGAGGAAATAGACTTGTGTTGGACCTTCTGCGGTCGAAATGGGTCCTGTTGATCGGGAGGGGTGTGGCGTACCACAAAACGGACGAAACGGACTTGTGTTGGAGCGCTACGGTCGAAACGGGGGTCCTGTTCATCGGGAGGGGTGTTGCGTACCGGAAAACGGGACTCCACGGGATGCTGTTCATCTCCACCGTCGACCTCCTCCAGCCTCCACGGGCTACTGTTCATCCACTGTCGACCTCCTCCAGCCTCCACCTGCGACTGTTCATCCACGGGCTCCTGTTCATCCAAGCTCCACCGCGCGCCACTCCACCGGCTACTGTTCAACCACCCCTCTCCACGGGCTCCTGTTCAACCACCCCTCCACGGGCTACTGTTCATCCACCTCTCCACCATCTACTGTTCATCCAGCCCTCCACGGGGTCATTCTGTTCATCTAGCCCTCCACGGGGTCCTGTTCATCCAGCCCCAACCGGCTCGATCGATCGGGGTCCTGTTCATCCAGAGGCAACGCCACAGGGTCCTGTTCTTCCACCCCCACCGCTCCCTGTTCATCCCCCCCCCCCCCCCCCGCAACGCTCACTGTTCATCCAGAGGCGGCATCGATCGGCTTCATCGGGTTCAGTTAACAGTTCATCAACCGTCTATTGTTAGTAGCAGTAGCGAAGGAACCGCTCCATCGGGTTCAGTTAACAGCCATCGATCGATCTCTCGGGTTTAGTAATGTGTAGCCTGCAGTGCAATCGCTCGGGTTCAGTTAGAGCCCAACGCCTCGCTCGGGTTCATTTACAGACACCGCCTCGCACGCACGCGCGTATGTGTATGAGAGAAACGTGCGTCGCTCGGCCCCGACCACCCACCGTAACACCAATATTTTCCTTGCCCTCACTTCTACCATGGTTTTTTCCATCATGGACGGCCCAAAGAATGTCATAGAGCTGCGTCTCTGGCCCGCCCAGGACGAAAAGCCCATTTTCTGTCATGATTTTTTGTCATAGAAGTAGGATCCCACTACATCCATGATGATACTGGGTTTTGTCACAATTATCGTCATAGAAGTGTCATAAGTATGACATAATTTTTTTTCGTTCGACCCAAAATGTCATGGATGTGTCTCTTTTTTGTAGTGAGTCTTCCCAACACTCAACTCTCTCTCACATATTTGGCTATGGTGGATAGATAATTTGAGTGGAAAGCAACTTGGGGAAGGCTAGAGATCAAGATTCTTGGGGTTGGATTGGAATGTCTTGGTCTCAACACATGGTAGATGGTACTCTCTTAGAAAATGAATAGTGTAAGTGTAGGCACATTCTGATGGCTCTCTCTCAAATGGATAAGGGGGTGGAGGGGTATATATAGCATCCACATAAAATCTAACCGTTACACACATTTGACCCAACTCGGTCAGACCGAATAGAGGAACTCGGTGAGACCGATTTAGTTCAAAATCTGAACGTTAGGAATCTCGATGGGACCGATGAGATCAACTCGGTGGGATCGATGTGCTAGGGCTAGGGCAAAACCTCATCTCGGTGAGACCGATTTCAGCAATTGATCAAGCAGAGAGTTGGTGAGGCAAACTCGATGTGACCGATTGCACATTTCGGTGAGATCGAAATAATTGCAATAGACAACAAAGAGTTTGCAAGGCCATCTTGGTGAGACCAAGATCCATATCGGTGTGACTGAATTGATTAGGGTTTCTGGCAGTGGCTATGCCAAATGAACTCGGTGGCACCGAATAGATCAAATCAGTGGGGCCGAGTTTGACTTTAGGTTTTGAATATATGTGGAAATGAGAAAGTGGTTGAGGGTTTGGGAGCAATATCACTAAGCACTTAAGCAAGTAGACCATTCAGCAACACCTCATCCTCTTTTAATAGTATTGGCTTTCCTATGGACTCAATGTGATCTTGGATCACTAAAATGAAAATGAAGAGTCTTGAGCCTTTGCCAATCTTTGTCCTTAACATTTTGAAGGGGTTCCACATCATGTTATCCTTGCCAGTCCATTATTGAACTCATCTGAAATGCACTTGATAAAAGTATTAGTCCAACAAGAGATATGTTGTCATTCATTACCAAAATCGCCTAGGGAGCACTTGTGCTTTCATTATGTGGTTTCCTTGCAGTTATTTTCAAAAGCTTCTATGGATCAATAAGGACCAATTCTCAAAGCTTTCATGCTCTTTTTTTGGTTTCTTCTATGTTTTCTCTATCATTTTGCTTTAGGTTTTTCCATTTTTTCTGTTTGTTTTTCTTCATATTTCAAATACATGTTGACTTTTTCCAAATACATTAAGGACATTTTACAAATATATGTTAAATATTTTTTAGATACACATTAAACACTTATTAAATATATGTTGAACATTTATCTGAACACATGTTTAACATTCATAAATGCACCTTGAATATCTTTCAACACATAGTGAATATTTTTAAATACATGTTTGAAAATTTCATTAAAATGTCATGGACACTTTTAAAAAACTTGTAAACATTTTGTTAAGTGTTAGAACATTTTAATAAAATTCCACGAACAATTTTAAAAATGGCATTAAACATATTTTCTAACACACAAACATTTTTCAAATAATCACATGATATTTTTTATATCTTTATGAAGATTTCTAAACTTGTGAATATTTTGTTATCTAAATGGTGTGAACATTTTAAAACATGTGTTTATTTTTTAAAACACAATGAATATTTTTAGGTATACCATGAACTTTTTTCAATACATTCTCTCTCCAAATAGGCTTTCGCCTCGCTTTATAAATAGAGCAAACCTCCATACAACCAGATTGAGATGGACAATAATTTAATACGCTAGGGCAACAACATAATCACAAGGAAAATGACACCTAGTGGCAGTAGGCACATAGGCACTATTAAGAGGAGAGACGGCGCACGGTAGCCAGAAGTGCATGCAACATGAGCCCAAGACGATCACGGTCCCGTTGTCTAGTTAGCGGGTGCTAGTGCTGCAGGAAAGCAAGGAATTTGAAGAACGAGTCAGAGGCCTGCCGCGGAATGACCCTCTCAATCACCATTTTATTACGTGTCGTCTATAAAGTCCACGACATCACTGCAAATATAATCTACAAGGCATCGTTGCCGCCCGGTCTGGTTAGCCCTAGCTTCTAGGAAACTTGCAAGGTCTAGGGACTCCCAATCAGGCCCCAATGCCTCGCGAGCGAAACTCCAGATGGCATGCACGACAGTGCAAGAGAATAAAATGTGGGACCCGGTCTCCGGGACATCACAAAGTGGGCATAAGCCTTTAACCGGCCCATCCGGCTTAAGCACCTCCGTCCCACAGGGTAGGTGGTCTCGCAGCAATTTTGACACACAAAGATCTTGATCTTCAGGAGCAACAGGGCCTTCCACAGAGGTGTGATCCACTAAATGATGGGAGTATGACATAACGCCTTGTATGCCGAGCTAACCGAGAATACACCCCAAGGTGAAATACTATAGGAAACGGTGTACAGATAATCCGGTAGCACCAGCGGTAGGGTTTCCCACAATCTTGCCCTGTCTACAGATTCTACCTGCCCAAAAGTGCATCAGAACAAGATGTTTAAATGTCCATTCTAGGCGGCCATGGAGACCAGATGCAATGGATCAACGCAAATATCAAACAATGCTAGGGAAGCCCACTCGAAGTGGCATGCCACCAACCCATGGATCAAGCTAGTATAGGGTTCATTCTCCGTTTTCAACAGCGAAGGAGACCCCGAGGCATATCATGCTTGATCTGTTGGATGGACTTCCAGAATTGGGAACATCACATGCATAAGCATGCAAGGAGGGGATCGCCCCTTAGGGACTTAGCCTGAAGACGTTGCAACCACAGACCCGCCCCCTCGCATGACCTGCCAGACCCGCCGTAGCATCAGGGCTATGTTCATGCGGCGGTAGGCCATGATACCTAATCCACCATGTGTTGGAAATATGCCCTAGAGGCAATAATAAAATGGTTATTATTATATTTCCTTGTTCATGATAATTGTCTATTGTTCATGCTATAATTGTATTAACTGGAAACCGTAATACATGTGTGAATACATAAACCACAACATGTCCCTAGTGAGCCTCTAGTGACTAGCTCGTTGATCAATAGATGGTTATGGTTTCCTGACCATGGACATTGGATGTCATTGATAACAGGATCACATCACTAGGAGAATGGTGTGATGGACAAGAAGCAATCCTAAGCTTAGCACAAGATCATGTAGTTCATTTGCTAAGAGCTTTTCTAATGTCAAGTATCATTTCCTTAGACCATGAGATTGTGCAACTCCCCGATACCGTAGGAATGTTGTGGGTGTACAAACGTCACAACGTAACTGGGTGGCTATAAAGGTGCACTATAGGTAGCTCCGAAAGTATCTGTTGAGTTGGCACGAATTGAGACTGGGATTTGTCACTCCGTATGATGGAGAGGTATCTCTGGGCCCACTCAGTAATGCATCATCATAATGAGCTCGATGTGACCAAGGAGTTAGTCACGGGATCATGCATTACGAAACAAGTAAAGAGACTTGCCGGTAATGAGATTGAATGAGATATTGGGATACCGATGATCGAATCTCAGGCAAGTAACATACAGGTGGACAAAGGGAATTATATACGGGATTGATTGAATCCTCGACATCGTGGTTCATCCGATAAGACCACCATGGAATGTGTGGGAGCCAACATGGGTATCCAGATCCCACTATTGGTTATTGGTCGGAGAACGTCTCGGTCATGTCTGCATGGTTCCCGAACCCATAGGGTCTACACACTTAAGGTTTTGATGACGCTAGAGTTGTTATGGTAAATTGTATGTGGTTACTAAAGGTTGTTCAGAGTCCTGGATGAGATCTCGGACGTCACGGGGAATTCTGGAATGGTCCGGAGGTGAAGATTTATATATGGAAAGTCCAGTTTCAGTCAACGGAATGGTTTCAGGGCTTCTCGGTATTGTACCGGGACCACCGAAGGTGTCCGGAGGTCCACCGGGTGGGGCCACCTGCCCCGTGGACTTAATGGGCTGAATATGGGAGGGAACGAGCCCCCTAGTGGGATGGTGCGCCCCCAAGGGCCCAAGGCGCCTAGGGTTTGGAAACCCTAGGGGAGGGGGCGCTTCCACCTTGCTTGGGGGGCAAGTCTCCCCCTCCTGGCCGCCGCCCCCCTCTAGATGGGATCTAGAGGGGCCGACCCCCTCTCCCCTTCAACTAATAAATAGAGGGAGGGTGGGAGGGCTGAAGCACCCCTTCCCTGGCGCAGCCCCTCCCTCCTCCAACTCTTCCTCCTCCTCCATAGTGCTTGGCGATGCCCTGCAGGAGAACCACAAGCTCCACCACCACGCCTTCGTTGTCGGATTTCGGGTTTCGGCAGACCCTCTAGGTTCGAACTCTAGGGTGCGCGCGAAGATCTAGCCTTCTACTGCCTGCGCCTCGCCGCCTCGCTAGGATCTAAGCAATCAAAGGAACAACACAAGAGACACAGAGTTTATACTGGTTCAGGCCACCATTGTGGTGTAATACCCTACTCCAGTGTGTGGTGTGGTGGATTGCCTCTTGGGCTGATGATGAACAATACAAGGAAGAACAGCCTCGCGAGGGTCTGTTCTTGGCTGGTGCGATGAACTACTAGGGGGAGTTCAGTCTCTCTCTCGATCGATCGGTCCATTGTGATCCGATCCCCCTCTCCCTTGTGGTGGCTAGTCCTATTTATAGGCAAAGGCCCTGGGCCTCTTCCCAAATATTGAGCGGGAAGGGCGCCAACAATTGGCCATTTGAAGGGGAACATCTAGTACACTTATCCTGACTAAAGTTGGTCCTCGCCTGCCAAAGGCTCTCGTGGTGACGCCGACTTGGGCTCCACGATGACCTCCATCCTGCCATTCTGCAGGTCTTGGTCTTGTTGCACCGAAATGGATGCCTTTGCTTGATGCTCTAGCATGCGCTTGCTCCCTTTGCACCAAAGAGGAAAGTGAGGACATTGCATGGCCTAGCACCCGCCTGGCGCCCTTGGTCGTCATGGCTTGCGTCATGGGAACCTCGTGAGGTACCCCGCCTTGATCTCTCCGCCTCCTGGCGAGGCAGCCTGACGAGGCCGTGCCTGAGGAGGCTTCCCGTCGTCCGCCCCGCGAGGCTTGGCCCCTCGCGAGGGTCTTGAGCTCTTGCTGATGAAGATGGGCCATGTTGGGCCGCCCCTTGAGCCACGCCGCAGGCCGCAGGCAGGCAAGTCTGGGGACCCCCGTTCCCAGAACACCGACAGTAGGCCTGGGCCCAAGGCGCGCCCGGGCTTGGCCGAACAGAGAAGCGAAGGGGTAAGTGCGAAGCGCCGCAGGCCCTTACAGCCTGCGGCCTTGGGCGTCGTGTGGCGGTTGATTGGACGTGGGTGGCCCCGCTTCCCCACGCCTCCTCTGTTTGCACCCAGCTAGGCGGACCCGTGGTTGCACACAGTCTTTCCTCTTTTCGTCGCTCGACTGTCCCCTGCTCTTCCTCCCCTCGAGCTCCAGTCTCTGCTTCCAATCCAATCTCGAATCCTCCCTCTTCCCGTCGCCATGGCTCCGACGAAGAAGGGAAAAGGGAAGAAACCGGTGCCTCCGCCTCACTCGCCGTCGCTGGCGGCCCCTGCCGTCGATCGGTCAATCATACTCAACCGAGAAGGCTTGGGCAAGGTCAGCTCTGCTTTGGCCACCATCTTCAACAAGTGCGGGAGGACGATAGCCTGGCCCGCAGCCCGCTTCTCCATCGACAGGGTGGTCACCGAGGTCCGGTACTTTGCCAACACGTTGTGGGCGGGATTGGTTCCCCCCTTCTCCGATTTCTTCAACGCTGTGCTTTCCCATTACCAGATTCATATGATGCATTTGGGTCCTGAATCCATTCCTCTTCTTGCCGTCTTCGCCTTTGTCTGTGAGGCGATGATGGGCATCCCTCCTTCGGTTGCCTTGCTACGCCACTTCTTCTCTCTGCGCCTCGTCGATCCCACCCAGTGCTCAGGGTGCGTGAGCTTCATTACCGCAGCAGAAACATCGGCTTCAGGGATTGATTCCAGCCTTCCTCCGTCCGCTCCTGGGTTCCGCAAGCGGTGGCTGTACGTGGATGTAGGGGTGCCCAGCCCCCTGCTTTCGGAGCCAAAGTCGCCTGTTGTCCCCAATTCAGGCTGGGGCCAGGAGAAGCTCACGAGCCCCCGTCTCATCTTCGTCTGGCATCGCTTCGTGTTTTTGAGGGCGCTTGGTGTGACGGAGCCCAAGGTGGTGAAGGAGTTCCTGCTATGCTGCATTGCTCCTCTCCAGCGCCACTCCTGCCGGATGTGGTCCTTCAGCGGGCGTGAAGGTCGCATGAGGCTCCAGGAGGAGGACCTGATGCCCGAAGCACTGAGGAAGGTGCTCTTGGTATTGACTGGGGACCCTTCCCCCGGCAGCGTCCGGCATGGGGGGGCTTTGTTGTACCTTTGCTCGAACAGGGGTGACTTCGTGAAGCAGATGCCCGGCTTCGATGAATGGGGGCTGCGCCCTGCCGGCCTGAGGGGTCCTCGCGAGAACCCAGTGATGGTGACTGCCCTCCCAGTCGCCCACGACGGAGCAGGGAGGCATGGGCCGCCGGAGGCTGAGGGGGCCCCCGCCGGAGTGACGATGCCAGGCGGCACTCCTAAGGGGGCAACTCCTGAGGCCCGTACTACTGCGGCTGGAGGTGCTGAGCCGCTTCCCATGAGGCCTGTGGTTGAGGCCCCTGGGGCCCCAGCTATCCTTCTTGGTGAGGCGACCAGCGGCGTGCATCAGGACGACGGATCCAGACGCTGGGCATCTTGACGCTTCTTCCTCATCACAGGCTGACCCCTGCACTCAACTCCTGAGTCACTTCTGAGTGGACTTCGAGGCTCTCCGGAGAAAAAGGGAGGCCTTGGGTGACGATTACCCTTACCGCCTGCTGAAGCGCCAGAAGTATTTCGCCATTGATGAGTAAGCCTTCTACTTTCCCAGCTCCTGATCCTCCCGTTGCTTTGGCTGATCCTTGCTCTACAGGGCCCTTCCTGCCGAGATCGCGGAGATGGCTGAGGAGCCATCCCCCAGGCTCCGCCCTCTCCACCACCTTCGAGCGCTCCGAGTTCCAGCAGAGCCCTCTCGGTGAGGCCGGCCGGAGAGGTGAGCCATCCTGTGGTGCATCGTGGCCCTACGTGCCTCGCGACCCTCCTTTGCGAGCCTCCTCGGGGCATAGCCAGCCTGCCTTGGGCCTTGAGTCTGATCATGGATGGCGATTGGCTGAGTTCGGCCCTGCGCTCTTCACTTGGGGAGGGGCCGGCTCCTGGCCGGGCTTTTGGTGAGGCGTGCCCGGCCATCATGAGGGCGCCAGCCCCCAGCCGCCTGCCCAGAGGGGGAGCGCTGATTCGTGGCCCCTGGCGCTTACTTGGGGCGGATGATGACGCAGAAGACGTGCTCGAGCGTGCCTGGAGGCGTCGAGTTCTTCGCCAAGGGTTTCTCTGGAGGGCGGCTGACGCGGTGAGCCAGCTTGGTGAAGAGCTTGATGATGAAGACACGCGCCTTGAGGCCGAGGGCCTGTGCCTGGCTGAAGAGAGGCGCAAGCTGGAGGCGGCTGTTGCCCTTGCGCGCCACCAGCGTGACCTCGACAATGAGGAGGCCAAGGCGTTGCTGGCGGCCTCTCGGGAGGCCCGTTCCCGGGCCGTCGAGGAGGCCTGAGAGGCTGACCGACGGCGCGAGGCATCGGAGGAGCGGGCGCGGGAACTCTTGGCCTGGTGCCACTCCCTGGAGCAGCAAGTGGAGCTGCGGGAGACGGCCCTTGCGTCGATGCAGGTGGCTTCGGTCGACCAGGCAGAGCTCCTGAGGCGTGAGGAGGCACTGACACTAGAAGCTGCTGAGCACGCACCTGATCTTGAACGTCTGGAGACAAGAGAGCGCTTGGTGACGCAGGCGGAGGACGACATCACTGCGTGCGAGGCCCGAGCCATAGCGGAGGTTGATCGCGGGGTGGCGATGGCCCACTTGAACCTTGAGCGCGAGTTTGAGGAGAGGCTGGGGTTGATCCGGGTCGAGGCTGAAGCCAGGACCGCCACCCTGAGGGCCAAGCTGGAGGAAGTGACGTGGGGGGCCAACGCTTCCCGGGCCGCCCTTGACGTAGCGCAGGAGGAGCTGACTACCTCCCGTGCCGAGGCGCTTCTTCTCCGCTAGCGGGTGGACGAGGCTGAGGCCGTTGCACGACAGAACAAGGACGAGATACGCCAGCAGCGGATTCTGGAGCACGAGCACGGCCCCATGCTCGCCAGGCTCCGGGAGAGAGCCAACGCGGCCTTGGGTAACATCTGCGAGGCGGCTGTTATCCAGCCCCATGCAGTCAACTATGCTCGCAATCTTCAGTTCTTCACCAATGTGGTGACACAGCTGGAGGCGCGCTCGATCGGAGCCAACAGGCTGGTGGAGGAGAGGAGTCGCGCCCTGCTCGGGCGCGCCTTCTCTCGTGTCTTCAGTCACCTTCAGAACATGTTCCCCAACTTTGACTTTGACGCTGCCATCGCTCCAGTACCCCAGGCTGTCCGGGGCGACCTGGCATGCTGGGTGGAAGACAACGTGGATGCCCTTATCAGGGCCTTCGCTTCTGATAACGACAACGCAGTTGTGGCTACTGATGAAGGTGACATGGTGAACGGCCTTGGCGCTGCTGCCGGCGATGCGGAGGGCGATGGCGAGGCCAGCGACGCCAGCGATGATTCAGGAGGCGCCCCTGAGGATGCATTGGGGGATTTATCCGACTGACCGTGTGTTGTCCCTACTTCCTTACCCTGCGTAGACAGAGTTCGGGCCTTGCCCTGAAGGTTGTAAGAGCATTTTGGGAGGGGGAGCCCCTCATGTAAAAACTCGTATTCAGCGTATCAGTAGATGCAATATCACCCGTACGCTTGCGCTAAGCGGCTGATTTTGTGACGAGCTGGTTGGCTTGTTTACCTTCGACCCGCGTGGGCCTCGAGTCAGCCTGCGGAGAGCTGTGGTACCTCGAGCGTCTTCTGAACGAGCCCATAAAACCTGCAATGAAAACCTCCGGAGAGGGCGCGGCGATGACAGTCTGGGCTGCATGCAAGCTAGGCCTGGCCCGGCTCGCGAGGGGCTTGCGAGGGGAGGCAGCTGAGGCGAAGCGGTAACCAGAACGCGAGAGATTGCTCGAACGAGACTAAACACCCCTTCCCCGAACACACGCAAATCCTTGAGCTCAAATTCAACTTAAATTCAACGGGGGGAAACGGCAACCAAGGGGGGAAAGCAACGAAAGCAGAAAAAAGGCCATGTCCGGCACCTAGTCTAGTCTTGGAGGTCTTCTCTCCAGCGCGGAGCTAAGTGTTGCCACTGGGCGTGGGAGGGAGCCCCAGGGCCTGAGGCCGGCACCCCTGAGACTCCGGGGCGTGTACAGCCCCACTCATTATTACGTGAGAGTGTCACGGGGCAGCGAGCTTCACAGGCACTGGGCCTTCTTCACAGGTACCGGCCTTGCTTCATATCGCCAGACGAGGGCCCTGCCTTGCGCCGCACTCTAGTGGCACCGACGATGACCGGAAACCAGGACACCGCCGATGGGGTAGAGCGGTCGCCCGCGGTTCCCCCGACGACCACAGGTCCTCTGCCAGGAGCAGGCTCTGGGGCACCTCCCCAGTAGAGGGCCTACCTCCTAAGGACGCCTTGCTCCGAATGCAGCGGTGGTGATGTTGGATCTTGGACCCTCTTCTGCAGCCCCCGGCGCCCTCCTCCTAAGGGGTAGGAAGCTGCGGGAGTGGGGCAGCCGCCCGTTGTCGTGACCTGCACCTCCTGCGATCCATGGTTGGCGTATGCCTGCTCCTGAGGAATTAGTGGTACCTAATACTCGTTGTTTCCAGCGTAGCCGACGGGGCCTCCTCGGGGCTCCTGGAAGAGTTCAGCTTCTGGCGTCTCGTCCCCCCAGCTTGGGCCGAGGAGCGAGCCTTGTTTGTCCTCATGTGTGCGCCCTTGGTCCATCATGTGGGGCACGTACTCTTCTAGGGTCGCCACCCCAAAGGCCGCGCCGTAGCGCTCTGCATGCCATGCAGTTCTGCTTGATGTGCCCGCCTGGGGGTGATAGGGTGGCGGCCCACCGGGGCCGCGGGTTGTGGCGAGTCCTTCTTCGATGGCCGGGGGTAGAGGCAGCGCCGCTGCTGGCCCGGGGCTGACGGCCTGGCCGGCGTTGGGGTGGCCTTGGAGTCCGCTTAGGGCCGCACGGCAGTGCACGGAGCCCTCGTGCGGGCCACCCTGGACCTGAGGTGGGAGTTGGGTGTAGAAGGGGGGAGCCCCCGAGGCGGCGAAGCCCAGGAGCTCTGCCACCCGCTCTAGCAGCACGTCGTCACCGCCTTCCAGCAGCCTGCACTGCAGCAGCTCTCGGGCTACAGTGAGCGCGGCCCTCGAGTTCGCGTGCTCCCGTCGGGTGTACGGCATCGTGGCCGCGGCATGGTGGGAGGCCCTCGCTGCCGACCGCGCCTGCCACATCGTGAGAGCTGTCGCTGCCTGTCCGCGCCGCCCGCGGCCTGCAGCGCCCTGCGGACCACGAGCTGTCCGGGGTGTGGGGTTGCCCGGAGCGAACGGTTCTGCGTGGGCGGGCCAGGCCGCCCAGGGATCAGGGTTGCCTGCCTGGTCGCCGGATATGATGATGATGATGCGACGGGACGCTAAGCGGCAGAAGGTGGATTCCGGCACACCCATACCTAGCGCGCCAAATGTCGGATTTCGGGTTCCGACAGACCCTCTAGGTTCGAACTCTGGGGTGCGCGCGAAGATCTAGCCTTCTACTGCCTGCGCCTCGCCGCCTCGCTAGGATCTAAGCAATCAAAGGAACAGCACAAGAGACACCGAGTTTATACTGGTTCAGGCCACCATTGTGGTGTAATACCCTACTCCAGTGTGTGGTGTGGTGGATTGCCTCTTGGGCTGATGATGAACAATACAAGGAAGAACAACCTTGCGAGGGTCTGTTCTTGGCTGGTGCGATGAACTACTAGGGGGAGTTCAGTCTCTCTCTCGATCGATCGGTCCGTTGTGATTCGATCCCCCTCTCCCTTGTGGTGGCTAGTCCTATTTATAGGCAAAGGCCCTGGGCCTCTTCCCAAATATTGAGCAGGAAGGGCGCCAACAATTGGCCATTTTGAAGGGGAACATCTAGTACACTTATCCTGACTAAAGTTGGTCCTCGCCTGCCAAAGGCTCTGGTGGTGACTCCGGCTTGGGCTCCACGATGACCTCCATCCTGCCGTTCTGCTGGTCTTGGTCTTGTTGCACCGAAATGGATGCCTTTGATTGATGCTCTCGCCTGCGCTTGCTCCCTTTGCACCAAAGAGGAAAGGGAGGACACTGCACGGCCTGGCGCCCGCCTGGCGCCCTTGGTCATCATGGCTTGCGTCATGGGCACCTCGTGAGGTACCCCGCCTTGATCTCTCCACCTCCTCGCGAGCCAGCCTGACGAGGCCGTGCCTGAGGAGGCTTCCTGTCGTCCGCCCCGCGAGGCTTGGCCCCTCGCGAGGGTCTTGAGCTCGTGCTGATGAAGATGGGCCATGCTGGGCCGCCCCTTAAGCTACGCCGCAGGCCGTAGGCAGGCAAGTCTGGGGACCCCCGTTCCCAGAACACCGACAGTCGTGCTACCGGAGCTCTCCTTCAACTTCTCATTTCGCCTGGCTGGATTAAGAAGGAGGAGACGTCTCCAAGCTGTATGTGTGTTGAACGCGGAGGCGCCGTCCGTTCGGCGCTAGATCGGATCTTTCGTGATTTGAATTGTCCCGAGTACGACTCCATCAACCGCGTTCTTGTAACGCTTCCGCTTAGCGATCTTCAAGGGTATGAAGATGCACTCCCTTCTTTCTCTCTCATTGCTAGCATCTCCCAGATTGATCTTGGTGAAACGCAGGAAAATTTTGAATTATTGCTACGTTCCCCAACAGTGGCATCATGAGCTAGGTCTATGCGTAGATTCTATGCACGAGTAGACCACAAGTAGTTGTGGGCGATGGTTTGTCCAATTTGCTTACTGTTACTAGTCTTATCTTGATTTGGCAGCATTGTGGGATGAAGTGCCCCAGACCGACCTTACACATACGCTTACATGAGATAGGTTCCACTGACTTACATGCACTTGTTGCATAAGGTGGCTAGCGGGTGTCTATCTCTCCCACTTTAGTCAGATCAAATTCGATGAAAAGGGTCCTTATGAAGGGTAGATAGCAATTGGCATATCACCGTTGTGGATTTTGCGTAAGTAAGAAACGTTCTTGCTAGAAACCCATAGCAGCCACATAAAACATGCAACAACAGTTAGACGACACCTAACTTGTTTTTGCAGGGTATTCTATGTGATGTGATATGGCCAAAAGGATGTGATGAATGATATATGTGATGTATGAGATTGATCATGTTCTTGTAATAGGAATCATGACTTGCATGTCGATGAGTATGACAATCGGCATGAGCCATAGGAGTTGTCTTAATTTATTCTATAACCTGCATGTCAATGAGAACGCCATGTAATTACTTTACTTTATTTCTAACCGTTAGCCATAGTAGTAGAAGTAATAGTTGGCGAGACAACTTCATGATGACATGATGATGGAGATCATGATGATGGAGATCATGGTGTCAAGCCGGTGACGAAGGTGATCATGCCGCGCCTCAAAGATGGATATCAAAGGCGTAAGATGATATTGGCCATATCATGTCACTTTATGATTTGCATGTGATGTTTGTCATGTTTACATCTTATTTCTTAGAACGACGGTAGCATAAATAAGATGATCCCTCACTAAAATTTCAAGAAAGTGTTCCCCCTAACTGTGCACCGTTGTGAAAGTTCGTTGTTTCAAAGAACCACCTGATGATCGGGTGTGATAGATTCTAACGTTCGCATACAACGGGTGTAAGCCAGATTTACACACGCGAAACACTTAGGTTGACTTGACGAGCCTAGCATGTACAGACATGGCCTTGGATCACAAGAGACCGAAAGGTCGAACATGAGTCGTATAGTAGATACGATCAACATGAAGATGTTCACCGATGATGACTAGTCCGTCTCACATGATGATCGGACACAACCTATTTGACTCGGATCATTTATCTCTTAGATGACTAGAGGGATGTCTATCTAAGTGGGAGTTCATTAAATAACTTGATTAGATGAACTTAATTATCATGAACATGGTCAAAAGGTCTTTGCAAATTATGTCATAGCTTACGATTTAGTTCTACTATTTTAGATATGTTCCTAGAGAAAAATTTAGTTGAAAGTTGATAGTAGCAATTATGCGGACTAGGTCCATAAACTGAGGATTGTCCTCATTGCTGCGTAGAAAGATTATGTCCTTAATGCACTGCTCGGTGTGCTGAACCTCGAGCATCATTTGTGGATGTTGCAAACATCTGACATACATGTTTTGATGACTACGTGATAGTTCAGTGCGTAATGTCAAACGGTTTAGAATTGAGGCATCAAAGACATTTTTGAAACGTTGCAGAACATATGAGATGTTCCAAGAGCTGAAATTGGGATTTCAGGCTCGTGCCCACGTCAAGAGGTATGAGACCTCCGACAAGTTTCTTAGCCTGCAAACTAAGGGAGAAAAGCTCAACCGTTGAGCATGTGCTTAGATTGTCCGAGTACTAAAATCGCTTGAATCGAGTGGGAGTTAATCTTCCATATGAGATAGTGATGGTTCTCCAAAGTCACTGCCACAAAGCTACTAGAGCTTTGTGATGAACTATAACATATCAGGAATAGATATGACTATCCTTGAGCTATTCGTGATGTTTGACACCGTGAAATTAGAAATCAAGTAGGAGCATCAATTGTTGATGGTTAGTAAAACCACTAGTTTCAAGAAGGGCAAGGGCAAGAAGGGATACTCCATTAAACGACAAATCAGTTGCTGCTCTAGTGAAGAAACCCAAGGTTGAACCCAAACCCGAGACTAAGTGCTTCTGTAATGAGGGGAACTGTCACTGAAGCAGAACTACCCTAGATACTTGGTAGATGAGAAGGCTAGCAAGGTCGACAGAAGTATATTGGATATACATTATATTAATGTGTACTTAACTAGTACTCCTAGTAGCACTAGGGTATTAGATACCGGTTTGGTTGCTAATTGTTAGTAACTCAAAAATAAAAGCTACGGAATAAATGGAGACAAGCTAAAGGTGAGATGACGATATGTGTTGGAAGTGTTTCCAAGGTTGATGTGATCAAACATTGCACGGTCCCTCTACCATCGGGATTGATGTTAAACCTGAATAATTGTTATTTGGTGTTTGCGTTGAGCATAGACATGATTGGATTATGTTTATCATGATACGATTATTCATTTAAGGAGAATAATGGTGGTTACTCAGTTTATTTGAATAATACCTTCAATGGTCTTGCACCTAAAATGAGATTATTGAATCTCGATCGTAGTGATACACATGTTCATACCAAAAGATATAAGATAGTAATGATAGTACCACCTACTTGTGGCACTGCCATTTGAGTCATATTGGTATAAAACGCATGAAGAAGCTCCATGTTGATGGATGATACGTCTCCAACGTATCTATAATTTATGAAGTATTCATGCTATTATATTATCTGTTTTCGATGTTTAGGCTTTACTTTACACTTTTATATCATTTTTGGGACTAACGTATTAACCGAAGGCCCAACCCAAATTGTTGTTTTCTTGCCTATTTCAGTGTTTCGAATAAAGGGAATATCAAACGGAGTCCAAACGGAATGAAACCTTCGAGAGAGTTATTTTTGGAACGGAAGCAACCCAGGAGACTTGGAGTGCACGTAAGGGAAGCAACGAGGAAGCCACGAGGCAAGGAGGCGCGCCCTACCCCCCTGGGCGCGCTCCCACCCTCGTGGGCCCCTCGTGGCTCCCCTGACCAACTTCTTTCGCCTATATATGTCCATATACCCTAAAAACATCGAGGAGCACAATAGATCAGGAGTTCCACCGCCGTAAGCCTCTGTAGCCACCAAAAACCTCTCGGGAGCCTGTTCTGGCACCCTGCCGGAGGGGGGATCCCTCACCGGTGGCCATCTTCATCATCCCTGCGCTCTCCATGACGAGGAGGGAGTAGTTCACCCTCGGGGCTGAGGGTATGTACCAGTAGCTATGTGTTTGATCTCTCTCTCTCTCTCTCGTGTTCTTGAGGTGGTACGATCTTGATGTATCACGAGCTTTGCTATTATAGTCGGATTTTATGATGTTTCTCCCCCTCTACTCTCTTGTAATGGATTGAGTTTTCCCTTTGAAGTTATCTTATCGGATTGAGTCTTTAAGGATTTGAGAACACTTGATGTATGTCTTGCGTGGGATACCCATGGTGACAATGGGGTATTCTATTGATCCACTTGATGTATGTTTTGGTGATCAACTTGCGGGTTCCGTGACCTTGGGAATCTATGCATAGGGGTTGGCACTGATACGTCTCCAACGTATCTATAATTTTTGATTGTTCCATGCTATTATATTACCCCTTTTGGATGCTTATGGGCTTTATTTTACACATTTATATCATTTTTGGGACTAACCTACTAACCGGAGGCCCAGCCCTTATTGCTGTTTTTTGCCTATTTTAGTATTTCGAAGAAAAGGAATATCAAATGGAGTCCAAACGGAATGAAACCTTCAGGAGCGTGATTTTTGGAACAAACGTGATCCAGAGGACTTCGAGTGCAAGTCAAGAAGTGATCGAGGCGGCCACGAGGGTGGAGGGCGTGCCCACCCCTACAGGGCGTGCCCCCCTGTCTTGTGGGCCCCTCGAGCGGCCACCGACCTACTTCTTCCTCCTATATATACCCACGTACCCTGAAAACATCCAAAGAGCCAACGAAAAACAATTTCCACCGCCATAACCTTCTGTATCTGCGAGATCCCATCTTGGAGCCTTCGACGGTGCTCCGCCGGAGGGGGAATCGACCATGGAGGGCTTCTACATCAACACCATAGCCCCTCCGATGAGTTGTGAGTAGTTTACCACAGACCTTCGGGTCCATAGTTATTAGCTAGATGGCTTCTTCTCTCTTTTTGGATCTCAATACCATGTTCTCCCCCTCTCTTGTGGAAATCAATTCGATGTAACTCTTTTTGCGGTGTGTTTGTCGAGATCCGATGAATTGTGGGTTTATGATCAAGTTCATCTATGAGAAATATTTGAATCTCCTCTGAATTATTTTATGTATGATTGAGTCATCTTTGCAAGTCTCTTCGAATTATCTGTTTGGTTTGGCCTACTAGATTGATCTTTCTTGCCATGGGAGAAGTGCTTAGCTTTGGGTTCAATCTTGCGGTGTCCTTACCCAGTGACAGCAGGGGTTGCAAGGCACGTATTGTATTGTTGCCATCGAGGATAAAAATATGGGGTTTATATCATATTGCTTGAGTTTATCCCTCTACATCATGTCATCTTTCTTAATGCGTTACTCTGTTCTTATGAACTTAATACTCTAGATGCATGCTGGATAGCGGGCGATGTGTGGAGTAATAGTAGTAGATGCAGGCAGGAGTCGGTCTACTTGTCGCGGACGTGATGCCTATATACATAATCATGCCTAGATAATCTTATAATTATTCGCTTTTCTATCAATTGCTCGACAGTAATTTGTTCACCCACCATAATACTTATGCTATCTTGAGAGAAGCCACTAGTGAAACCTATGGCCCCCGGGTCTATCTTTTATCATATAAGCTTTCAATCTACTTTTATTTGCATCTTTTCTTTTCTTATCTATATTATAAAATACCAAAAATATATTTATCTTATCATACAATCTCTATCAGATCTCACTTTCGCAAGTGGCCGTGAAGGGATTGACAACCCCTTTATTGCGTTGGTTGCGAGTTATTTGTTTGTTTGTGTAGGTGCGTGGGACTTTTGAGGAGCCTCCTACTGGATTGATACCTTGGTTCTCAAAAACTAAGGGAAATATTTATGCTACTATTGCTGCATCACCCTTTCCTCTTCAAGGAAAACCAACACAAGCTCAAGACGTAGCAGGCATACGTTTTCATCTTGACTCTTCGGTAGAAACTTTGGGGCACTCTTTGAAGTTCTTTGTGTTGGTTGAATAGATGAATCTGAGATTGTGTGATGCATATCGTATAATCATACCCACGGATACTTGAGCTGACATTGGAGTATCTAGGTGACAATATGGTTTTGGTTGATTTGTGTCTTAAGGTGTTATTCTAGTACAAACTCTATGATAGATCGAACGGAAAGAATAGCTTCATGTTATTTTACTATGAACTCTTGAATAGATCGATCAAAAAGGATAACTCTGAGGTGGTTTCGTACCCTACAATAATCTCTTAGTTTGTTCTCCGCTATTAGTGACTTTGGAGTGACTCATTGTTGCATGTTGAGGGATAGTTATATGATCCAATTATGTTATTATTGTTGAGATAACTTGCACTAGTGAAAGTATGAACCCTAGGCCTTGTTTCCTAGCATTGTAATACCTTCTTTGCTCACTTTTATCATTAGTTACCTTGCTGTTTTTATATATTCAGATTACAAAAACCTATATCTACCATCCATATTGCACTTGTATCACCATCTCTTCGCTGAACTAGTGCACCTATACAATTTACCATTGTATTGGGTGTGTTGGGGACACAAGAGACTCTTTGTTATTTGGTTGCAGGGTTGCTTGAAAGAGACCATATTCATCCTACGCTTCCCACGGATTGATAAACCTTAGGTCATCCACTTGAGGGAAATTTGCTACAGTCCTACAAACCTCCGCACTTGGAGGCCCAACAACGTCTACAAGAAGAAGGTTGTGTAGTAGACATCAAGCTCTTTTCTGGCACCGTTGCCGGGGAGGTGAGTGCTTGAAGGTATATCTTTAGATCTTGCAATTGAATCTTTTAGTTTCTTGTTTTATCACTAGTTTAGTTTATAAAATAAAACTACAAAAAAATGGAATTGAGTTTGCCTCATACGCTTCATCTTTTTAACATCTTTCGTGAAAATGATGGAAAGGAAAATTATGCTCAATTGCTAGAAGAAGAATGCATTAAAATGTTGTTAGTATGAATTCCTTGAATATCCATGATGCTAATGATATACAAAGCAACAAGCTTGGGGATGCTATGTTTGATGAAGATGATATTTTTTTGTCCCCCAAGTTTTGATGAGAAAATATATTATGATGAAAGCATGCCTCCTATTTATGATGATTATTTTGATGACACGTATGCTATAAAGAATAAAGATAACCATGAAACTTGTCATCTTGATTTTAATTTTCAATTGGACTATGCTTCACATGATAGTTATTTTGGTGAGTTTGCTCCCACTACTATTAATGAGAAGAATTTTGCTTATGTGGAGAGTAGTAAATTTTCTATGCAAGTAGATCGTGAAAAGAATGCTTTAGGTGATGGTTATATTGTTGAATTCATTCATCATGCTACTGAAAATTATTATGAGGGAGGAATATATGCTTGTAGGAATTGCAATAATATCAAGTTTCCTCTCTATGTGCTTAAACATTTGAAGTTATGCTTGTTCTGCCTTCCTATGCAAGTTGATTCTTGTTCCCATAAGTTATTTGCTTACAAAGTCCCTATGCATAGGAAGAGATTTAGACTTAAATGTGTTACTAATATGCTTCATGATGCTCTCTTTATGTTTCAATTCTTAGCTTTTATGCGAGCATCATTGAAATCATCATGCCTAGCCAAAAGGCATTAAACAAAAGCGCTTGTTGGGAGAAAACACAATATTTAACTTTACTGTTTTTGTGTGTCCACATGATTATGCTACTTTAGTAATCATGTTTTATAGCTTTTGTTTCAATAAAGTGCCAAGTAAGACCTTTAGGATAGCTTATGGTGATAGTTGTGTTGATCCTGCTGAAAATCAGAAACTTTTGCACCCAGTAAATTAGTTTTGGTAATTCACATAAACGTGATTTTGATCTGATTCGTTTTGCTCCGGATTGGTACAGAAATTTCTCAGATTTTCCTAATTTGGTACGATTTTTGGAGTTCCAGAAGTATACGTTTCATACAGATTACTACAGACTGTTCTGTTTTTGACAGATTCTGTTTTCCATGTGTTGTTTGCTTATTTTGATGAATCTATGAGTAGTATCGGAGGGTATGAACCATATCTAAGTTGGAATACAATAGATATTACACCAGTATGAATTTATAATGAGTTCACAACAGTACCTAAGTGGTGATTTTATTCTCTTATACTAACGGAGCTTACGAGTTTTCTTTTGAGTTTTGTATTGTGAAGTTTTCAAGTTTTGGGTAAAGATTCGATGGACTATGGAATAAGGAGTGGCAAGAGCCTAAGCTTGTGGATTCCCAAGGAATTACAAGGTAATATTCAAGGACAACCAAGAGCCTAAGCTTGGGGATGCCTCGGAAGGCATCCCCTCTTTCGTCTTCGTTCATCGGTAACTTTACTTGGAGCTATATTTTTATTCACCACATGATATGTGTTTTGCTTGGAGAATCATTGTGTTTTGTTAGTATTTTCTTGCTGTTATTTATAATAATGTTTTGCATCTATATTTTCAATAAAAATGTCAAGGATAGCCTTTACCATGCTTATTTTGCAAGTATACATGTTGCTGTTTCAAAACAGAAAGTTTACCGTTGTTGCAAAAATTCCCTAGAAAAGTCAGAGAATGATAAAATGTTGAAACTTTTTGCATATTGAGATCTTATAAATTATCTACAGTGTAGTATTTTTCTCATAATTTTTGGAGTTAGGGAAGTATGATGAATCTTTCATTCTTTACAGATTTTACTGTTTTGGCAGATTGCTGTTATGCTTGCATTGTTTGCATATGTTTGCTTGTTCAATGATTCTATTTGAGGATAGGAGTATTAAATATACAGAGGCATTTAGTATGCAATGCTGAATAATAATTTTAGTGATTTGTTACAGTATAAAATGGTAAGGTTTTTGCATTGGTTTATACTAACTTATCTCACGAGTTCTTGTTGAGTTTGGTGTGGATGAAGCTTTTGAGATTTAGGAAACCGAGATATAAAAGGAATTAAGGAGACACAAAAGCTCAAGCTTGGGGATGCCCAAGACACCCCAAGATAATATTTCAAGAAGTCTCAAGCATCCAAGCTTGGAGATGCCCCGTTAGGCATCCCACCTTTTTTCTTCAACAACTATCGGTTAGTATCGGTTGAACCTAAGTTTTTGCTTCTTCACATGAGTTGCGCAATCCTTGCAATGTCATTTTATTTTGCTTTGCTTGTTGTTTGAATAAAATACCATTATCTGAAATTCTTAAATGTTAGAGAGTCTTCACATAGCTACATAATTATTTAACTACTCATTGATCTTCACTTATATCTTTTTGGAGTAGCTTGTCATTTACTTGTGTGCTTCACTCATATCCTATGAGTAAATGGTTGAATGAGTTGAATGTCATAAATCTGAAATTATATATGTATCATATGCTTATCCCATGGGCAGTAATGACTTCACATCTAAGAAGTAGAGGTAGTAAATTTATTGAAAGTTAAGAAACATAGTATTGGTCATTTGAACAATACATGAAAGAATATTGAAGGAAGCGAGATTTCACATATAAATATACTATCTTAGACATCTTCTATGATTGTGAGCCCCATTAATTATTTTCAAACCCGAGCAAATTAGTTGAAATTAGACAAGGAAGACAACGTAATGAGTTATGCTTGGGTATATTTGTATAGAAGTTATATTATTATAGATCCTCCAACATGTGGTGCTTGCTATTTAGAATACTTTGCTGGCCAAAATATCTGTACTAAGTGGGAAAACTGCTTGTGCATCCAAATCCCTTGAACCAAGTTTCTTCCATGAGTGTCCACCATACCTACCTATATGTGGTATTTACCTGCCGTTCCAAGTAATTTGCATGTGCCAAACTCTAAACCTTCAAATAATAATCTATTTTGTATGCCCAAATCGCTCATGTAGCGACTAGGGGCGGTCAGTATCTTCCATGCTAGGTGGGTTATTCTCACAATGAGTGGACTTCGCTCATCGTTCATGAGAAAAATGGCTGGTAATTGGGATGCCCAGTCCCATGATCAAAAGATCAAAATCAAATCAAAATAATTGCAAACAAAACTCCCCCAGGATTGTTGTTAGTTGGAGGCACCCATTGTCGGTGTCAAAACCGGCGAATCTCGGGTAGGGGGTCCCGAACTGTGCGTCTAAGGCTAATGGTAACAGGAGGTGGGGGACATGATGTTTACCCAGGTTCGGGCCCTCTCTATGGAGGTAATACCCTACTTCCTGCTTGATTGATCTTGATGATATGAGTATTACAAGAGTTGATCTACCACGAGATTGTAGAGGCTAAACCCTAGAAGCTAGCCTATGATTATGATTGTTGTTCTTGTCCTACGGACTAAACCCTCCGGCTTATATAGATACCGGAGGGGGCTAGGGTTACACAGAGTCGGTTACAGAGAAAGGAATCTACATATCTGAATTACCAAGCTTGCCTTCCACGCAAAGGAGAGTCCCACCCGGACACGACAGGAAGTCTTCAATCTTGTACCTTCATAGTCCAACAGTCCGGCATAAGCATATAGTCCGGCTGTCCGATAACCCCCTAATCCAGGACTCCCTCAGTAGCCCCTGAACTAGGCTTCAATGACGATGAGTCCGGTGCGCAGATTGTCTTCGGCATTGCAAGGCGGGTTCCTTCTCCTAATACTCCAAAATAGATCTTGAACACAAGAATCGTGTCCGGCTCTGCAAAACAAATTCCACATACCACCATAGAGAGTACAATTTTCCACAAGTCTAATCTGCTGACAAATTGTCCGTAGCGTGACATCACGTCGTGGCCCAGTTATTACTCAAACCGTTTTTCCAACCTGCCACTACACGTTTGGCGAGGTGGTTTCATTGGCATGTCTTGTCGAAGCAGAGATTCTGTCCCCTTATCACGGGATTCTCATCAATACGGGCATGGGTAACCCAACCGCTCCATTAGTATGACTCCTTAAATTAGGCAAGTTCCAAACGGCCGCGCGGAGGACGCTTGACATTCATCCCCTTTATAAAGAGGCCAAGACCTGTCCTTTTCTTTCCACGCTTGATCCTTCCCTTCCCCCACCTCGAGTTCCAATACCCAAGGCTCAGTCCAAGCGCTTCGGACCTCCAACCATGTCCGGATCCAGCCTTCAAGGCTAGTGGATGGCCTCTTCTGTCATAGAGGAGGACATCACGAAGCTTAGGGAGGCTAGGTACTTGACCGGCGAAATCCTTCATAGGCTTCCTGCTCAAGGGCAGATTATCCCTTCTCCCAAACCCAACGAGAGTGTCGTATTCATCCCCCACTTCCTCCGAGGGCTAGGCTTCATTCTTCATCCCTTTGTCAGAGGGCTCATGTTCTATTACGGGCTAGATTTTCATGATCTAGCTCCATATTCCTTCCTTCACATCTCAACGTTTATCGTTGTGTGTGAGGCCTTCCTCCGCATTACCCCACACTTCGGCTTATGGCTCAAGACCTTCAGTGTGAAGCCGAAGATGATCGACGGGCGACATGCGGAGTGCGGAGGTGCTATAATAAGCAAAGGTGTCGATGTTTTATGGACAAAGGGTTCCTTCTCGGAAGCTTCTGACCTATGGCAACGGGAGTGGTTTTATATCACAGCACCCCGAGGTAGAAAGTGGGCGGCCGCCCTGCCTTCCGCTCCGCTCCTCCGCCATAGCTGGCATCATGGGTCAACAAGGTGCTGGACTGGGGATCGGTTGATGACGTGCGGACATTGCAAAGCCACATTCAGGATCTCATCAAGAAGGACATCAGTCTTGTCAAAGTAATCCAAGTAATGCTAGTTCGTCGAGTCCTGCCATGCCAATGTCGACCTCTCCATATGTGGGAGTTCAACCCAGAAGGACCGCGAACTGTTCAGCACTTCTTCGGCATGACGCTCGAAAGGATGTATCAATTATTCTTCGGATCATGAATAAAGTGTCCGGACACAACAGAGGATGCAAACCTCGATTGCAACCATCCAGATACCCAGGTAAGTAATTCCACAACCGAACATGCTGTCATTATATTTGTCACAACATTATCCTGAAAAGTGAGTGGGAGCTCTATAGCATTTCTAATATTATATGTGGATGACATATTGTTAATTGGAAATGATATGGAAATTCTGGATAGCATGAAAGGATACTTGAATAAGAGTTTTTCAAAGCAAGACCTCGGTGAAGCTACTTACACATTGAGCATCAAGATCTATATAGATAGATCAAGATGCTTGATAAGATTTTTCAATGAGTACATACCTTGATAAATTTTTAAATAGTTCAAAATGGAAACAGTCAAAGAAGGAGTTCTTGCCTGTGTTACAAGGTGTGAAATTGAGTAAGACTCAAGACCCGACCATTGCAGAAAATAGAAAGAGAATGAAAAGGCATTCCCTATGCCTCAGTCGTAGGTTCTATAAAGTATGCTATGCTGTGAACCAGACCTATTGTATACCTTGCTCTGTGTTTGGCAAAGGAATACAATTTTGATCTAATAAGTAGATCACTGGTCATGGGTCAAGAATATCCTTAGTGAGGACTAAGGAGATGTTTCTCGATTATGGAGGTGATAAAAGAGCCCGTCGTAAAAGTTACAACGATGCAAGATTTTACACCAATCCAGATGACTCTAAGTCTCAATCTGGATACATATTAAAAGTGGGAGCAATTAGCTAGAGTAGCTCCGTGCAGAGCATTGTGGACATAGAATATTTGCGAAATACATACGGCTCTGAATATGACAGACCTGTTGACTAAGCTTCTCTCACGAGCAAAACAGGATCATACCTTAGTACTCTTTTGGGTGTTAATCACATAGCGATGTGAACTAGATTATTGACTCTAGTAAACCCTTTGGGTGTTGATCACATGATGATGTGAACTATGGGTATTAATCACATGCAGATGTGAATATTGGTGTTAAATCACATAGCGATGTGAACTAGATTATTGACTCTAGTGCAAGTGGGAGACTGAAGGAAATATGCCCTAGAGGCAATAATAAAGTTATTATTTATTTCCTTATTTCATGATAAATGTTTATTATTCATGCTAGAATTGTATTAACCGGAAACATAATACATGTGTGAATACATAGACAAACATAGTGTCACTAGTATGCCTCTACTTGACTAGCTCGTTTATCAAAGATGGTTATGTTTCCTAGCCATGGACAAAAGAGTTGTCATTTGATTAATGGGATCACATCATTAGGAGAATGATGTGATTGACATGACCCATTCCGTTAGCCTAGCACTTGATCGTTTAGTATGTTGCTATTGCTTTCTTCATGACTTATACATGTTCCTGTAACTATGAGATTATGCAACTCCCGTTTACCGGAGGAACACTTTGGGTGCTACCAAACGTCACAACGTAACTGGGTGATTATAAAGGAGTACTACAAGTGTCTCCAAAGGTACATGTTGGGTTGGCGTATTTCGAGATTAGGTTTTGTCACTCCGATTGTCGGAGAGGTATCTCTGGGCCCTCTCGGTAATGCACATCACTATAAGCCTTGCAAGCAATGTGACTAATGAGTTAGTTGCGGGATGATGCATTATGTAACGAGTAAAGAGACTTTCCGGTAACGAGATTGAACTAGGTATTGGATACCGACGATCGAATCTCGGGCAAGTAACATACCGATGACAAAGGGAACAAAGTATCTTGTTGTGCGGTTTGACCGATAAAGATCTTCGTAGAATATGTAGGGGC
This sequence comes from Triticum aestivum, assembly GCF_018294505.1. Lineage (NCBI taxonomy): Eukaryota > Viridiplantae > Streptophyta > Magnoliopsida > Poales > Poaceae > Triticum > Triticum aestivum. The sequence goes on along the minus strand of NC_057798.1, from coordinate 665,255,188 downwards.
CAATATGGGCATCCAGGTTCCGCTATTGGTTATTGACCAAGAATAGTTCTAGGTCATGTCTACATAGTTCTCAAACCCGTAGGGTCCGCACGCTTAAGGTTTCGATGACAGTTATATTATGAGTTTATGAGTTTTGATGTACCGAAGGAGTTCAGAGTCCCGGATGAGATCGGGGACATGACGAGGAGTCTCAAAATGGTCGAGACGTAAAGATCGATATATTGGACGACTATATTCGGACTTCGGAAAGGTTCCGAGTGATTCGGGTATTTTTCGGAGTACCGGAGAGTTACGGGAATTCGCTGGGGAGTATACGGGCCTTATTGGGCCATATGGGAATAGAGGAGAGAGGCCGAAAGGAAGGAGGCGCGCAGCCCCCCTCTGGTCCAAATTGGACAAGGGGTGCGGCCCCCTTTTCCTTTCCCCTCTCCCCCTCTTTCCTTCTCTCCTACTCCAACAAGGAAGGGGGGGAGTCCTACTCCCGGTGGGAGGAGGACTCCTCCTGGCGTGCCCCTCCTGGCCGGCCGACCCCCTCCCCCTGGCTCCTTTATATACGGGGGCAGGGGGGCACCTCTAGGCACAACAACACAAGTTGATCTACGGATCGTTCCTTAGCCGTGTGCGGTGCCCCCCTCCACCATATTCCACCTCGGTCATATCGTCGCGGAGTTTAGGCGAAGCCCTACGCCGGTAGAACATCATCATCGTCACCACGCCGTCGTGCTGACGGAACTCATCCCCGAAGCTTTGCTGGATCGGAGCCCGGGGATCGTCATCGAGCTGAACGTGTGCTGAACTCGGAGGTGCCGTACGTTCGGTGCTTGGATCGGTTGGATCGTGAAGACGTACGACTACATCAACCGCGTTGTCATAACGCTTCCGCTTACGGTCTACGAGGGTACGTGGACAACACTCTCCCCTCTCGTTGCTATGCCATCACCATGATCTTGTGTGTACGTAGGAAATTTTTTGAAATTACTACGTTCCCCAACACGGCTGTCCGGATACCCCCTTATCCAGGAATCCCTCAGTAGCCCCTGAACCAGGCTTCAATGACGATGAGTTCGGCGTGCAGATTGTCTTCGGCATTGCAAGGCGGGTTCCATCTCCGAATACTCCAAGATAAATTCCGAACACAAGGCCCGTGTCCGGCTCTGCAAGACAAATTTCACATAGCGCCATAGAGAGAAAAATAATTCACGAATTTAATCTGCTGACAACTCTTGTAGCGTGACATCACGCTGCGGCCCGACTTTTATTCAAACCATTTTTAAAACCAGCCACCGCACACATTGCGAGTCGGTTTCTTAGGCACGCCTTGTCAAAGTAGAGATCGTGTCCCCCTTATCGCGGGATTCTCCTCAATACGGGTGTGGGTAACCCAACTGCACCACCAAACGCGGTGAGTGGGGAACGAGCAGGTTTTATTAGGCAAGCAGGGAGGCACAGAGTTTTATTGTCTTTATAAAGAGGAAAGGCCTCTCCCTTTTTACCCACGCCTTCTCCTTCTGCTCGTCCATTCTCTTTCGCCTAAGCCCTAACGCCCGAGCGTTCATCTTCTCCACCATCGAGGGTTCTTCCGAAAAATGTCCAGATCCAGAGCAGGAGGCAAGTGGATGGCCTCTACTGTCCAAGAGAAGGACATCAAAAAGCTTTGGGAGGCCGGGTACCTGGCCCAGAAGATCGGCCACCGCCTTCCGGCGGCGGGACAGATTGTCCCTACTCCGGAGTCCCATGAGAGGGTCGTGTTCCTTCCTCATTTTGTCCGCGGGCTCGGGTTTAGCCTTCACCCATTTGTTCGCGGCGTCATGTATTATTATGGGATCGATTTCCATGATCTATCCCCAAATTCCTTCCTCAACATCTCGGCGTTTATTGTCGTGTGCGAGGCCTTTCTCCGCATCGCGCCACAATTCGGCTTATGGCTGAAGATCTTCAATGTGAAGCCCAAGGTGGTGAATGGTGAGCACACCGAGTGCAGAGGTGCCATGGTGAGCAGGATGCCCAAGGTCACATGGCCAACAGGCACTTTCAATGATTCCATCAAGGAGTGGCAACAACAGTGGTTCTATATCACTAAACCGCGCGGCAAAAAGTGGACCGTTGTTCCTGAGTTCCAATCCGGAGCCCCTTTGCGGCTTATGTCCTGGCCCGAGAAGGGCTTGAACTGGTCCCCATCTAACGAACTGTCGATGATCCAGACACGCATTAAAGGTATGGAAGATAAGGCCACCAGGCTTATTGATGTAGTCCAGGTGATGTTGGTCCACCTGGTTCTTCCCTGTCAGCACCGAGCTTGCAAATTGTGGGAGTATGACCCGGCCGAGCACCAGACCCTACGAGAGCTTTACGGCTCATCGCACAAGGACATATAGAAGGTGCTTTCTAAGTCCGGCAAACCATGGCCGGACTCCACCGCGGACCGCGGGCACCAATTGTCTTGCCCCGCGAGTCCGGTAAGTAGTCATTATATTTTGCCCATCCATATGTTTAATTGTTATATCCCGGGGAAGGTGCCCTAAGGTGCACCCCATAATCACCTTAGGGATGGACGAAGAAGGCGGGGCAGATACATTGTCCAGCCCCGCTGCTAGAAGAACCGGCCGGACCACTTCTGACAAAGATGCTGTCCCGGCGCCTTACAAGGCGCCCAAGAAAGAGGCCCATAAAGAGGCCAAGGAGACTAGGGGCGGCCTGCATCGTCGCGGGGCTTCGGATACAAAATCCAAAGACTCCAATACCCCTCTCTCCTCTGAAGAGGAAGAGGAGGAGGAAGATGAGTCCCCCATGGGGGGAGGAAAGAAAAGGATGGCCTCCTCATCTCTGGAGGCCGAATTGCCTAAGAGGGGAAAAACTCCCATGCAGAGGCGTCCACTATGGCTACTGACAGCAGCCTGGAGTGGGATCCTAGGGCCCAGCCCCTGGAAAATTCGTAAGTGCACAAAATCCGAGCACGTCTATGCTTCCCAGATTACTAAGGCACAAATTAATTGGTGCCATATTTTTTGCAGCCCGGCCAGGTCTCGTGCCGAACAGTCCTCGTCGGAGGATTCGTTGGGCTCAGATGCCCTTGAGAGCGAGATACCTCCGAGGGCCCCTTCCCCGAAGCTCGGACATGACACCGAGGTGTCGTCCCAAAAGGAGCTAAACCAGGAGGGGCATACCTCAGGGGCCGGATACACGGGAGCGGCGGCTCCACTGAGTGTCGATGGCAGAGGCGATATTGGATTCGGCCCACAGCCGGACACAGCTCCAGAGACCCTTGAGGCTCCGCGTTCAGGCGGGCAACTCCCCTTGACTAGAGGAGGTGATCCTGCTCCACCGGCGACCTCTACCCAACCAAAGGTGCTGGGCAGCTTGTTGACAGCACTAAAGAGCGCTTCCATTGTTGATGAACATCGCGCCCTTATGGGCGTGGTAATTGAGAAGGTTCAGGCCGCTAAAAGTGGACTGAATGGATCCTGCATCAGCCTTATAAAAGGTGGAGGTAAGTTTTTTTAGGAGATTTGTCATAGTATAGATAGTAGCCCCTAAAACACTATCCGGTGAAAGGAGGAACCGGACAGGGGATCAAATTTCCTCCCTCAGGAGACTCAATGACATGTATCTTTTCTTTTATAAATAGCCATCTACAGCGACTGCCGCCTCTCATACTACGGAAGTATCCGGACTAAAACAGAGTCTGGAGCAGGCCGAAGTAGAACTTGGCTGGGTGAAGAAGAAGTTGGAGGACAATCAAGGTATGTCGAAAACCTTGTTAAGTTTTAGCACAATTAAGTAGGCATGCCTAATGAAGGTATATATGATGCACGCTCTAGGGGCAAATGCCGAAATTGAGGCATTGAAGAAGGCTGTGGCCGTAGCCGAAAAGAAGGCAGCCGCAGAACAGGCCCTTCGCGAGAAGCACGAGGCCAGGGTCGTTGAAGCTTAACAAAAGCTTTAGGAGGCCGTGCATAAAAGCAAGACTTTGGAGCAGAGTCTATCATTGAAAGAATCCGAACTCGCCAAAGCTCTTCAAGCTGCAACTAATGCTCGGGAGGAAGCCCAAGGTGCTTTGAACGATATTCAGGAGGCGAGGAAGATTGTGGCTAGTAAGGTTTTTTTTTCCTATTTCAAAGCGATTGTTTATGCCGTAGCAGGAAAAAATCAAGGTGACAAATGGACTTCTAATTTTTCCAGGGGCGTTTGCGAATCTTCCGCGTAGCATATCTGATGTTGCTCAATTCTATCGGGCTGAGGAGAAGAAGACTGCGGAAAAGTTGTTCTGGTCGTAGTACTTGGCGCTGAATTATCTGGTGCCATTCGCTGATCAGCTGAAACAGCTGGTCGAACTGCACCACGCGGCCGAACTAGCCACGAAGGATCTAATTATCCGGCTATGGCCCACCGAGCCTATTTCGAGCAGTTACTTTGGGCTTGTGAAGCCAATTGTGAGTGTCTGTCCTCGACTTGACACCATTAAGAGGTCGGTTTGTATAGAAGGTGCACGAATGACATTTGCCCGCACGAAAGTGCACTGGGGAAAGTTGGATGCTGAAAAGCTAATGACCGAGGGTCCACCCGAGGGGAAGGAGCACCGCAAGCCCGAACTATATTATGATGGTGTCCTGAAAGGAGCCCGCCTTGTGGCGGAGCAATGTACCAAAGACATTGTATTTTCATGAAGGCAATTATGTTGTCCTTTGCAAGGTGGAACAAAGTCACCTTTATTTCTGTATTTGCCAATTATAAGAAAGTTTTTCCTCTTGCGCGGTCGTTTTATATGTTAGTCTTGGGAGTTGGCCAGTCGTCGACTTCTGCCCCCACGTAGGAAATACGGGGGTGTTCGGGATACACCTGAACACTCTTTACCCCATTCTTGGGTCCATAAAGGAGGTGTTCAGCACAGCGAACCAGGCAATCAGACTATAGGGCTTTATCACTCTCACTTAGCCATAGGAATTCCAGTATGGTAGGCGCAGCCCCTGGTGTTTGGAAGACCGTACGAGGGACTCTAACAGCACCTAATCGGTAGACCGATCCGCCGCACTTCTGCATTTTATGATGGCATTATGCGGAATAAATCCTTAAAGGTTTTACAACCTCTCGAACAGCTGACCAGCTCTCGCCTTATCATGATAGTCAGTTTTCGGCTTTTTGTACTGAGGTGCTCATCCAGACGAACCAGGACACAATCACAGTAGTTCTCCCAGCGCTACCTTAGCCGATATTGCGGAACGTAAGGTACCAAAACATGGGAGCCGGGCAAACCCAACTAATGACCCAAGACATGATTCAGAGCTGATGCATATAATGTTATAAGTTCGGGGTGCTGAGCGACCGAGAAGGTGGTCGGACTTTGTTGCCATGGTGCGGGTATAGTGAAGCCCCTTGGTGTTTTAAGGCATAACACGATATTCGGATGCCTTTTATGACTAAAAATGTCAATGGTAGATGATAGCGGATACGTGTCATATAACTCTACATGATGTATTCAAGTAATACGTTTATGCGTATGGGTACTGTTCATGTTGTAAAAAAGGAGGTATGATGGCGTACCCTATGTATGAATCTGAGGTGTGTCCGGATTGCCTTCGGAGGATATGTTCAAAGATTCCCCCTTTGCACGTCCGGGCTGATTTCCTGGCGCCAGTACTATTATCGGCAAAAGAGATCCTGCAAGGAAAATGCTGAGAGACGTATGTGTACCACGAAGCGGTTGAGCCGCAGGGCGTGACCCTTCCCAACTTTATGCGGGGGTGTTTGGCTGGCGTCTGTTCGAGCCGAGCTAGCCTGTCATGAAGTAGTTCGGACTCCTTTATTGGTGTCCGATGGGTTGGCTGCTGAATCGAGGTTCGGTAGGGTGGCACAATTCACTGCTTCCGTGGCCGTATGCTTTTCGGCGCCAGAGTGGGGTTTGGCCATGCCCATAATTGTGACTAAGTCACATGGGCCTGGTATGGTACTATGTTGAATCTAGCCAACGTGGTTCGCCCCAGGGATAGTGTTGAAGACTGACTCTTCGGCATGATGATCATTCGGTGATCCGGAGACAACCTCTAGGGTGGTGTTTTATAGCGCTCACCGTATTTGATTGAATAGGAGTTTCTTTTGCTCTGTATTGCATTGCTTTGAGACCCCTTTATTGTTTTCGGTATATGACCGGACGGTGTGTTTGAAGACCCGGCATTCTTTGTTTGTATGTTTAGCTGCCAATCCTTGTTTACCATGGATTTGGCATGGGTGATCGAGGATGCGGTCCAGGTCAGATGGGACCGAATTGCTTCGCTGAAGTGGCTTTTTCTGTCGACCGGACTGGGAGCCACAGAATCCGGTGTTGACTGTCCTCTCGCGGGCATCATTATTAGTCTTGGGACGCTTATGTTTGTTTGCTTTGTTGCTGTGAGCTAGCCAGCTATCTTCGCCCGCGCAAAATTCAGTAATGAGTGTTGTTAGGGCTGCCATGGACTTTGGTTTCTCTTGGCCGAGGTGTCGGGCAAGCCACTCGTCCCAGATACTGTGTTTGAAGGCTGCTATGGCTTCGGTGTCCGGACAGTCGGCGACTTGGTTCTTTTTTAGTAGGAACCTGGTCCAGAGTCTCCTGGCTGACTCTCCGGGCTGTTGGGTAATGTGACCTAAGTCATCAGCATCTGGTGGTCGCCTATGGGTACCTTGGAAGTTGTTGAGGAATGCATACTCGAGATTTTCCCAGCTGCCGATGGAGTTTGTTGGCATGCTATTCAACCACTGTATGGCTGGTCCTTTAAGCTTAAGGGGGAGATACTTGATGGCATGTAGATCATCACCGCGGGCCATGTGAATGTGGAGAAGGAAATCTTCGATCCATACCGCGGGGTCTAGTGTGCTATCATATGATTTGATGTTGACGGGTTTAAACCCTTCTGGGAATTCATGATTCATTACTTCATTAGTGAAATAGAGGGGGTGTGCGGCGCCTCTGTGCCGGGCTATGTCATGACATAATCCGATTAAATCCGGTCGGTTATGTCCGGTCCGGCCGGACTGGTTATTAGTGTATCCGGCAAGACGGTCATTGTCGTGTGCTGTGGCGCGCCCCCGTGATCCATAAATTGATCTTGGTTGTCCTGCGTTGTTCTTCAATATATCTCGAAGGTCCTGCGTATTGCCCCGGGCCACAGTGAACTGGTGTGGGGGTGCGGGCTGGTATTTGGTCTGATACGCCGTTTTATCCCGGCCACGATGTGGTCGGACAGCCTCGTCTTGTGCTGGTAGTGTAGGCTCTACGGGCTCTTCCTCCAGCTAAGGTAGCAATGTGTGCTTTGGGTAACCCTTGGTAGGGGGCTCGAGTCCGTATTCCTCGGCCGCCAGGACCTCGGTCCATCTGTCTGCGAGGAGATCTTGGTCAGCTTGGAGCTGCTGCTGCTTCTTTTTCAGGCTTCTTGCAATGGCTATAAGCCGGCTCTTGAAGCGCTCCTGCTCTATGGGATCCTTCGGTGCACCGAATTCGTCATCACCGAGGCTCACCTCATCTTCGGAGGGAGGCATATAGTTATCGTCCTCCAAGTATCCGTCTGTCGCCTGTTCATCTGGGCTGACCTGCCCGTGTTCTTGTTTATCCTGCTCGAAGGTAGGCTGATCAGGATTGTATTCCTCTTCTGCGCCTTCTGGATTGTTTTCTTGTCCAGTGCCGGTGTTGCTATGGCGGGGCTTAGAGCGGCGCCAATGGCGCCCATGCTTTGATTTCTTCCCTGACGGGTTATCTTGTATTGCCTCATCGCCATTGTTATCTTTGGGGGTGTCCACCATATATATCATATGAAGAGGTGGCAGTCCAACACCCTGTGGGCGGTGGTTCCTGTTCTTCTCCAGCATCATCGTCTATACCATCGATGTCTTCGGAGTCGAAGTTAAGCACGTCGGTTAAATCATCGACCGTGGCTATGAAGTGGGTGGTGGGTGGGTAACGAGTTTCTTCGTCGCCTGCTTCCCACTCGGGCCGACCATAGTTTAGCCAGGACTCTCCTGACAGAGAGAGAGACCTTAATGAGTTTAGCACATCGCCAAAGGGGGAGTGCTGAAAGATGTCCGTGGCGGTGAACTCCATTACTGGAGCCAAATCGGGCTTGATGTGCCCGGATACTCGCAGTTCGGAACCCACGTCCGGACACAGGTCCGGGGGTCCGGTGATGCAGATCCCCTTAATGGCGGAGTTTGTGTTCGGCTCTACCACCGAAGAGTATGCGGCCTGCATGGTGGGGTTCATCCACCCATCCTCAGTTGACGTGATCTGCCCCGGATTTAGGTCCGGAGCGGCTGCAGGGGCGATATCCCGAATATTGTCCGGTAGCAGATTTAAGTCATGCTCATCATGACTGTTCGGCACTCCCGATGCAGGCCCGAATCCGTCGAAGATCAAGTCTCCGCGGATATTGGCCGTGTAATTCAAGTTCCCAAACCTGACCTGATGGCCAGGGGCGTAGCTGTCGATCTGCTCCAGATGGCCAAGCGAGTTGGCCCGCAGTGCGAAGCCGCCGAACACGAAGATTTTTCCGAGAGAAAAGTCTCACCCTAGACTGCGTTGTTGAAGGTCGGGGGAGCCATCGAGCCTTACAGCAATGACACAGAGGAACTCTCAATGAAAGCACCAATGTCGGTGTCAAAACCGGCGGATCTCGAGTAGGGGGTCCTGAACTATGCGTCTAAGGCTAATGGTAACAGGACACTGGGGACACGATGTTTTACCCAGGTTCGGGCCCTCTCGATGGAGGTAATACCCTACTTCCTGCTTGATTGATCTTGATGATATGAGTATTACAAGAGTTGATCTACCACGAGATCGTAGAGGCTAAACCCTAGAAGCTAGGCTATGGTATGATTGTTGTTGTCCTACGGACTAAACCATCTAGTTTATGTAGACACCGGAGGGGGCTAGGGTTACATAGAGTCGGTTACAGAGAAGGAGATCTACATCCGAATCGTCGAGCTTGCCTTCCACGCAAAGGAGAGTCCCATCCGGACACGGGACAAAGTCTTCAATCTTGTATCTTCATAGTCCAACAGTCTGGCCAAAGTACATAGTCCGGCTGTCCGGATACCCCCTTATGCAGGAATCCCTCAGCTAGGGTTACACAGAGTCGGTTACAGAGAAGGAAATCTACATATCCGAATATCCAAGCTTGCCTTCCACGCAAAGGAGAGTCCAATCCGGACACGGGACGAAGTCTTCAATCTTGTATCTTCATAGTCCAACAGTCCGGCCAAAGTATATAGTCCGGCTGTCCGAGGACCCCTTAATCCAGGACTCCCTCAGTAGCCCCAGAACTAGGCTTCAATGACAATGAGTCCGGCATGCATATTGTCTTCAGCATTGCAAGGCGGGTTCTTCTCCAAATCCTCCAGAGCATTGTTGTAACGAGCAGTGTCCGGCTCCTCATCAATGTCGTGCTCCTCAACTTCTGTGCTTTGGTAACGGCTGTTTCCACGTGTCGAGCGAATGCGAGAAGTCGAGGCACTTTTACATTTGCCACCCCAACCATGCGAGTAAATCATCTATAAAAGAGACGGGGATTCTCAGATCCAAATCACACCATCTCCTCCCAGCGAGTATTCATCAGAGCGCGCCCGAAAAATCCACACCACCATGGACAGTCTTCGCGGTTCCTCCTGTCGCTCACGTAGCACTAGGCCAGGCGATTGGGAGAGATGTTCTGTTCCCCACAGCTGACTAGTAGAGTTGCAGACCAAGGGGTTTCTCCCACCTGCATACATGGTCCCTGTCCGAGCCGGACTAGCCTCTTATAATGGCGGGGAGCAAGCGGAGAGCTTTCCAAATCCGTCCAAGGGAGAGAGGGTATGCTTCGTCCCCTACTTGCTGAGGGGGCTTGGATTTCCCATCCATCCTTTCCTCCGCAGGCTCCTGGAGTTCTACGGCCTCCAGCTGCATAATTTTACCCCAGCCTCCATACTCCATATCGCAGGCTATGTTGCCTTCTGCGAGCTTTTCCTGGGTTGCGAGGCCCAATTCGATCTGTGGAAGAGGCTATTCTACCTCGTACCCCGTACTTAGAAGGAGTCGGTATATCAAGTGGGCGGAGCTGAAATATGGCGCATCGTCGGGACCGGATATCTATCTGACACCCCGAATAAGACATCCGAAGGCTGGCCCTCAGAATGGTTCTACGTGGAGGATGTCCCTCTTCCGAACTCTTTTCGGAAGGGCCTTCCCGAGTTTGTAAATGCCCCGTTGAAGAAACGCCACAGCTGGTGCCCCAGGAGCCCCTAGGAGGAAGATAACACAGAGATCCTTTTCCTGATGGATAGGATAAATACACTGGCCAAATCAGGGCTGACAATAATTGAAGTTATGTCCATATGCATAATGCGGGGAGTGCAGCCACTTGAATATCGGGGAAAACCCATGTGGCACTTCAATGGAGAAGAAGATGCCACCTGCTATGGCCGTAAAGGTCTGGATTCTCCCGCTGCTCTGGCAAAGATACTGTCCGATTTGTACAAAGGAGAAGAGGAGGAGTTCATCGATATCAAGCCACGGGATGGATTCTCCATGTACAACCCCCCAAGCTGGGTGAGTCGCTATCTTTTATTCCAATCTTTCCCACATTTTTAGCACAGATGTTTAGTTCGTCAATTCATAGCAGGAACTTCAAAGGGCTATGAAGGATGTTCACAGCCCATCTCCACAGCGAGAGGACCCTAACCGGGCTCTCGACCCCGGACTCAAAGAACATCCGGACACGTTTGTGGAGCTTGTTGACAGGACATTTTACCAGCTGAGCTGTGATGGTGTGATGTGGCCATCATAGCCAATTATCCTGGCCTATTCCCTCTATCCCAGGTAAGTAAAGCCACAGTCCCAACTTCCGAAAATGATTTCCCCTTTACACTTACCCACCGCACATGTATTGCATCTTACAGGGAAGGCCATCGGGGCACCAAGCTGAACCCGCGGTGACTCGCCAACAAGGGGCACTGAAGTCGGGTAGGCTTAAAAGGAAGGTGGTCAGGACCGAGACACCATTGCAAAGGTATGTTTAAAAACCTGCCATGAATTTATCATTGCTAAAATATAACGATGTCCACTGCCTTCTGACAGAAAGATCACTTGCCGGACTGTATCCGGAGAGCTTGCCGGTCACGCTTCCACCAGCCGGACTCCGAAGCCGGACTCAAGGGCGGAGGTCAATGCGGACGATCCTCCTACAGAGGATGCAGATAGATTTTTTCCACTACAAACTCCAAAGTGGAGAGCGCCATAAATCATAGGCGCTGACGGGCCGCACTACGCGACCCTAATTTCTCTGAAGAGGCGTTCGATGCCTTCAACTCAGGTGACGCGTACATCCGGGCTACTCAAGGTGGCCTCGCCAGGGCCATGGACTAGTACATAAAGGATATACGGGTAAGAAAATTTGATAAGTATGTATATCAGTAGCCGCTGAGACTTGAAACAGTTGGCACAACTGATTTAAGGATCCTCATGTGCATAGATTCTAACAGAGAAGAATACCCAGCTATCCAAAGAGCTGGAGGAGTGCAAGGCCCAACTACGGGCCGCAACTGCCGTGATGGAGGAGTCTATGAAGGCCCCATCTGGTAATATTTGCTTTAAACAAAAATAATGTCATGGCATGTACGAGTTAAGTATTCAGCATGAATGCAATTCTAACAATAGAATCTGCAGACAATCCCGGAGGCAATCCGGAGATCGTACCAGAGGACGAGCAACATGTTCGGTGATAGCTGAAGGCTGGCCAGCATGTTCTTACAAAGGTTATAAAGGAGAAAAATACTCTCCAGGACGTGAACGTCCGACTGGACGTCAAATTGAAGGATGTTCGGGCCCAGCTTGCTGACCCCGTAAAGGAGAATAAGAGGCTACGGCGCAGCATATTCAGTAAGTGCCCTAATGAACCACTATAAAGTTTGGCAAAGAAGCATGCTAACAGGCCGTCCCGAGGAGGAAATTCCCGGATCTGCAGGCGATCTTCTGCTGGAGCTCTCACAACTGCACGAACAAGTTCGGCAGGTGATGCAGAGCATTGCTCAGGCCTTGTGGCCATCCGCCTCCCTGCCAGGAGGCATGGGGGAGCTTGTAGAGATGCTCAAGGGAGCACGGCAGCGCTTCCGATTATGGAAGATATCGGCTTGCCGACAAGGCGCAAGGGAAGCCTGGGCCATGGTGAAGACGTGGTACACCAAGGCTGACCCGAACCACATGGCCGAGGTCGGACCAGTAGGGTCAGATTGGAAGGAGATCCCTGTACATCTGGTGTATGACGAAGTAGCATTAGCCGCTAAGTATTCCCAACAAGACTGTGGGCTAGACAACCTGTTGGATGGTATAGAAGAAGAATTTAGTCAGTCTAAGTGACATTATACTTCAAAGGACATATTTTGTCCCTAGCCGGATTATAAATCATTTGTCTTGGCCGACCTTTTTGCTTCAACCTCTGGACCCGATAGTCTGGAGTGTATCCGAATACCCGCTCGGTTACGTGAAAACCGGGGCACGCGTGGAAACCAGGCGTAGGGGTCATAAGTGCTTGAACATACAAGTACCCAACTAGTTATGTTCTATTACATGGGTAGTAAGAAACATCTTCCAGGGAGAATAGTTCCATTAAGGGTTCCTTTCCCTGGGTGTGCATGCATTGATGTGCATGTCCAAACTGCGAAAATTTATGCAGAATATAAGCATCTGTGGGCATGTTTTGTAATAGGTAAAATACATCTTTTGTTCACCGACTGAATATTCCCTTAAGAATGCCAGCTTTCGGCTTCACCTAGTCTGAGATACACATCCGGCTGACCCAGCAGTAACAATCGCAGAGGTGCTCCCCTTATGCCCTAACCAAATTAACGGGAACGTAGGGCACAAACACAAGAGCCAGGCAACCTAGCTTGGCCAAAACTTAAGTCATATCGATGCATATAGTGGTGAAAAAAGGCACATACGGAGAAGTGGCACGTATGTGGTGGGCATAAAGCTCAGAAGACAATTAAGCTTCTGTGTAAGAAGCCCCCAGGTATATTTAGCGCGCATAGCGCGGCCATAGTGTGCGCTCAAAGCATACTTGAAGATTTTAAGGCTATAAATGTAAAAGGAAAAGAGAGAGAGGATATAATTTAAAAAGGGAGACGGAGGTAAGGAGACAAACACGGAGTTTGTCACTAGGCGTAGAATCTTTGGAGTCTGGCCGCGTTCCATGGGTTCGGCTCGAGTCGATTGTCTGATGCATCATGCAGATGGTACACACCTCAAGTGAGAACTTTGTCAATGATAAAGGGGCCCTCCCACTTGGGCTTGAGCTTGTCCTTTTTCTTCTCTGGTAGGCGTAGAACGAGTTCGCCAATGTTATAAGTTTTGGCCCGCACTTCTCAGCTTTGATACCTTCGAGCCTGCTGTTGATAGAATGTGGAACGGGCCTTCGCGATGTCACGCTCCTCCTCCAGGGCATCTAAGCTGTCCTGCCGATCCAGCTCAGCTTCTCTCTCTTCGTACATGCGCAGTCGGGGTGAATCATGGATGATATCGCAGGGTAGCACTGCCTCTGCGCCGTACACCATAAAAAAGGTGTGTATCCGGTTGTGCGATCTGGCATGGTCCGCAGCCCCCATAATATGGAGTCAAGCTCCTCGACCTAGTGCGTATCTGATTCCTTCAAGGATCGCACTAGTCTGGGTTTAATGCCGCTCATAATAAGATCGTTCGCTCGTTCGACTTGACCGTTTGTTTGGGGGTGATAGACGGAGGCGTAATCAAGTTTTATGCCCATTTTGCTGCACCAGGTTTTCACCTCATTGGCTGTAAAGTTTGAGCCATTATTGGTGATGATACTATGGGGGACACCATAGCAGTGTACGACCCCGGATATAAAGTCTATGACTGGTCCAGATTCGGCCATTTTAACTGGTTTGGCTTCTATCCATTTGGTGAATTTATCGACCATGACCAACAAGTATTTCTTCTTATGGCTTCCTCCTTTAGGGGGTCCAACCATATCGAGCCCCCAGACCTCAAAGGGCCAAGTTATGGGGATTGTTTAGAGGGCGGTGGGCGGCATATGGCTTTGATTTGCAAAAAGCTGGCAACGGACGCAGTGTTGGACAAGGTCTTGTGTGTCTGCCCGGGCTGTCGGCCAGTAGAAACCTATACAGAAGGCCTTGCTTATGAGCGCCCGAGCTGCGACATGGTGGCCGCCGAGTCCGGCATGGATTTCAGCCAAGAGTTGCCGCCCTTCCTCTTTGGAGATGCACCTTTGGAGCACTCCGGTTGCGCTTTTCTTATAAAGCTCTCCCTCGTGGACTTTGTAGGCTTTAGAGCGCTGCACAATGCAGCGTGCCTCATTTTGGTCCTTCGGGAGTTCCTGCCTATTTAAGTAAGCTAGGAAGGGTTTCGTCCATGGGGCGATGACCTCCATGATCACGTGGGCCGAAGGTGTGATTTCGGTGGCGGATCCTCCGGTTACGTCAGATTGTTCAGGATCTGGGGTTGTATGCGGATCTGGAGTAGTATTGCCAGACTCCCCTTCCCATACCACGGATGGCTTGAACAACCTTTCCAAAAAGATATATGTGGGGTGGGGTCATGTTTAGCGCCAATACGGGCAAGGGTATCCGCCGCTTGATTGTTTTCTCGAACCACATGGTGGAATTCGAGCCCCTCGAATTGAGCTGACATTTTGAGAACGGCATTACGATAAGCCGCCATTTTCGGGTCCTTGGCGTCAAAGTCTCCATTTATTTGAGATATTGCGAGATTTGAATCCCCGCGTACTTTGATACATTGAATGCCCATGGAGACTGCCATCCGAAGATCGTGCAGTAGTGCCTCATACTCTACTGCATTGTTGGAATCTATGTAAAGTATTTGGAGTACGTATTGGACTGTATCTCCGGTGGGGGACGTCAGGACAACGCCAGCCCCTAGACCAGCTAACATCTTAGAGCCGTCAAAGTGCATGATCCAATAGGAGTATGCGTTGTACTTTAGGGAGTTCAGCTTCTGTCCATTCGGTGATGAAGTCAGCCAGTACTTGCGACTTAATGGCCCATCGTGGTTTGTATGTTATGTCAAACGGGAGGAGCTCGATAGCCCATTTTTCAATCCGGCCCGTGGCATCGCGGTTATTTATTATGTCATTGAGTGGTACTTCAGAGGTCACCGTGATTGAACACTCTTGAAAGTAGTGTCGTAGTTTTTGGGATGCCATGAAGACCACGTATGCTATCTTTTGATAATGTGGGTACCGTGACTTGCATGGAGTGAGGACAGTGGACACATAGTATACCGGCTTTTGTATTGGGAATCTATGTCCATCTGTCTCTCATTCGACGACGAGCACTGCGCTTACAACCTAGTGTGTTGCAGCTATGTATAGCAACATGGGTTCGCTGACATTTGGCGCTGGCAGAATTGGATTGGTGGCCAAGAGGGCTTTTATTTCCTCTAGCCCTGTCGTGGCCGCATCCGTCCACTCGAAGTGTTCGGTGCGTTGAAGAAGGCAATAAAGAGGTAGCGCCTTTTCTCCTAAAAAGGAGATAGAGCGGCTTAGGGCGGCCACGCATCCAGTTAGTTTCTGGATTTGCTTGAGATCTGTTGGGGTAGCCAACTATGATAGAGCTTAGATTTTAGCCAGATTTGCTTCGATTCCTCTATTGGAGACAATAAAGCCCAAGAGTTTTCCGGTTGGTACGCCGAAAACACATTTTTCTGGGTTGAGCTTGATGTCGTATGTTCGGAGATTGTCGAACGTAAGCCTCAAGTCGTTTATTAATGATTCGACATGTCTGGTTTTAATGACCACATTGTCTAC
Organism: Triticum aestivum; assembly: GCF_018294505.1. NCBI lineage: Eukaryota > Viridiplantae > Streptophyta > Magnoliopsida > Poales > Poaceae > Triticum > Triticum aestivum. The sequence goes on along the minus strand of NC_057798.1, from coordinate 665,239,391 downwards.
GTAATCCTCCACTATTTTGCCGATTTGTGTTTCCAGGCATGTCTGAATCATGCGTTGATAGGTTGCACCGGCATTTTTGAGCCCGAAAGGCATGGTGTTAAAATAGAAGGGACCGTATGGAGTGATAAATGCCATTGCGGCTTGATTGGACTCCGCCATCTTGATTTGATGGTATCCGGAGTATGCATCAAGGAAACACAATGAATCGTATCCCACGGTAGCGTCGATAATTTGATCGATGCGGGGGAGGGGGAAGGGATCCTTAGGGCAAGCCTTCTTTGGTACCAGGATTTGTCCTTCTTTGGTACCATCACCACGTTTGCTAGCCAGTCTGGATGTTTTATTTCTCTGATGAAACGGGCCTCAAGTAGCTTGGCTAGCTCCTCTCCCATGGCTTGTCGCTTGGGTTATGAAAAGCGTCGAAGAGTCTGCTTGACCGGCTTGTATCCCTTTAGTACGTTTAGGCTATGTTTGGCCAGCCTGCATGGGATACCTGGCATGTCTGAAGGATGCCAGGCAAAAATGTCCCAATTCTCGCGCAGGAACTCTCGTAGTGCGGCGTCTATTGTGGGGTTCAGCTGTGCCCCAATTGATGCTATTTTTGTAGGGTCCATTGGATGGACCTGGAATTTGACTATTTCGTCTGCTAGTTTGAAAGAGGTGGACTTGGGTCGTTTGTCGATATCACGTCATCCCTGTCTGCTGCGGAACGCAGCGTAGTTAACTCTTCGGCCGCGAGGGCTTCGGATAATGCCTCCAGGGCTAGTGCGGGAGTTTTATCTTCGGCACGGAGTGTTATGTCCGGATCACTAGCTAGAGTGATGATCCCATTGGGCCCCGGCATCTTGAGCTTCATGTACCCGTAATGGAGTATAGCTTGGAAGCTTGTGAGTGCGTCTCGCCCCAAGAGGGCGTGGTATCCACTGCTAAACGGGGCCACTTGGAATGTGATTTCTTCGGACCTATAATTCTCCGGTGTGCCGAATACCACATCCAATGTGATTTTCCCTGCGCATCGTGCCTCCCGACTAGGGATGATTCCCCTGAAGGTCGTGCTGCTTTGCTCAATGCGGCTCTTATCTATTTCCATTTTGTTAAGAGTTTCCTCATATATAAGGTTTAATCCGCTGCCGTCGTCCATCAGCACTTTAGTAAGCTGGAATCCATCCACTATTGGACTAAGGACCAAAGCGGCTGGTGCTCGGACTGTTCGGAATTGAGGTTCGTCGCTGGCGTTGAAGGTTATGGCCGTATCGTTCCACGGGTTTATTGCTGCGACATGGCAGACTTCGGCGAGGCTGCGGAGTGCTCACTTGCGCCTGTTGTTTGAGGCGAAAGTCTCGAAGACAGTTAGTACTGTATTGTTAATTTCTGTGGGATGGTGCTCTGTGGTATTGTCAATGAGAAGGTCCTCGCCGCTCTTGGCCACGTGCCGGAGTATCCAACATGCTCTAAGGCTGTGTGTTGTATGGTGTCCGGTGTGCTGTGAATTTTGCATGGTCTATTGAGCCATCCCTCCAGTACGGTTCCACACCCTGTAGAGGGCTTTGACTTCTTTGTAATTGTGTTGGGTGACTTGCAAGAGTGCACCCTTTTAGTTCAGACGAGGGGTTTAGTTAGGGCCGGAGGATCCCAGAATTTTGTTTGGGTCTTCCAGGCGCTTTCCATCGCACAATATTTCCGTACTATGGCCGCTAGGTCGGCAAAGTGTGCTATGTCACGGCGACTTATGGCATTGAGAATTCCCTTGTCCGTGCAATTTTTGCAAAAGAATGAGATTGCGTCTTCCTCGTGACAGTCCTTAACCTTGCTCATTACAAGGAGGAATCTGGCCCACAAGTGGTGTACTGTCTCTTGGGGCTCTTGTATGATGTGGGAAAGATCGCTTGCGTCTGGGTGGGTGGGTGAAATTAAATCCATGTCCTGACCCAATCTGGAACCCAGGGGCGAAGGAGCTCCTGAGCTTGGCAGCTCGGGCTCCAGGATATTGCCCAGTATTTATGGCCCGCTGCCCGATTCTAAGTTTGGAGCCTGGGCCACATCCTCCCGTAGACGGGTATCCGGCTCACAGAGCTCGGGAATCCGGACATAGTTTGTCCTCAAAATAGAGGAAGAATTGCCGTTTTGTTCCTCCGCCACCACTATCTGATGGGTGACCGGTGGAGAGTTAATCTCCCTTAGGTCGGGTTTAAGCTCGATCCGATCATAATCCGTAACGACTCCCAGGGCGACGATGCGACCCAAGAGCTCGTTCAAGGAGGAGATCTCCATTGGATCCATCTGCTCGGTGAATTCCAGGCTGATGCGGAGGTTGTTTTTGATGACCTGCGATGTCATCATCGGCACGACGGCCGAACGAGCGGCCATGATGAAACCGCCCAGCCGGAGAGTTTGCCCTACAACCAGGGATCCTACGGAGGTGATGTTATCTTTGACAATGAGGTGAGCCATCAAGCCTTATTGGGATGGCATAGTGGAACTCTCAATGAAAGCACCAATGTCGGTGTCAAAACCGGCGGATCTCGGGTAGGGGGTCACGAACTGTGCATCTAAGGCTAATGGTAACAAGAGGCAGGGGACACGATGTTTTACCCAGGTTCGGGCCCTCTCGATGGAGGTAATACCCTACTTCTTGCTTGATTGATCTTGAGGATATGAGTATTACAAGAGTTGATCTACCACGAGATCGTAGAGGCTAAACCTAGAAGCTAGCCTATGATTATGATTGTTGTTGTCCTACGGACCAAACCCTCCGATTTATATAGACATTGGAGGGGGCTAGGGTTACATAGAGTCGGTTACAGAGAAGGAAATCTACATATCCGAATATCCAAGCTTGCCTTCGACGCAAAGGAGAGTCCCATCCAGACACGGGACGAAGTCTTCAATCTTGTATCTTCATAGTCCAACAGTCCGGCCAAAGTATATAGTCCGGCTGTCCGAGGACCCCTTAATCCAGGACTCCCTCACCCCTCGCGTGTAACGCGGGGGTGTTCGGTAAAAGCGCATAATCACACTTGATTGAATGTCTTGGTCCTTTAAGGAGGTGATAGCGCGGCGAACGAGGCAATCGGACTATATAGCTTTAACACTTTCACTTAGCCATAGGAGTTTGACGGTGGGGCTACTATATAGCCCCTGGTATGTCCGCGTTTATCCGAATACGGCGCGTTTACATACGTGACCGGAAAACCAGTGTTCGCACACGAACACGTCACCGTGTACTTCCAACACCGAGGGTGATGCACCGCAGCTCACGTTGAAGGAGACCCGTCCGGAAGCGCGGTACGCAAGACAATCCGGCGGGCGCTTTTGTAGACCCGAAACCCCACACGCCCGGGAGGGACCCCATCAGGGTGCGCGGCGGCTATGGGCTTCCCTAGGTCGACCTGATCGCCCCTAGGGCCTCGAGGTTCGCCGCCCTGCAATGGAGAAGAACGAACGAAAAACGAGGAAGAAGAAGAACTAGGGTTAAGGAGAAAAGATAAAAGATAAAAAGTGGTAGATGAATTGATCGATTGTGTGTTGTTCAATCGGCCGTCACCCCTTAGGTATATAAGAGGCGTCTGGACTTCCCGTGCAAGGAAAAGGCTTGGATTTACGTCCAAAACCCTAGTCAAATTCGGATTGGTTTTGTCCGAACTTTCCAAAACTGTTCGGTTTAAACTGGCTGCATCTTGCGGGTATTTTTTGTGGTGGTAAACGATCTCGGATGGAAATGAGCCCAAAAGCAATCTTGACCGTTTCGACAAGACGAACAAGTTTTATGTTGAACGTTTTTTGATCAGAAGTCATCTTGAGGGTCAAATTGGTCGCGCAAAACAGGCTATCCTCGCGCTACCCATCAGACATGGTGTCTGGTGGGGCACGCCAGTTTTTTGCCTCCTGACAGGGCTGTATTTCGATGGCTCTAACTTTTGCATACGAACTCGGATTGGAACGATTTTTATATCAAAATCGACCGTTTCGATGAGACGAAGACAATCCATGTAGATAATGTTTCCATTTAAGGTCGTCTTGGGGGCTTAATCAGCCAAACTGTACTCTGAATATAAGATCTTAGTACTTTGAGCATGGTTTCGGCCTTCGAGATGAAATCGGACTGCAATGACCCAAACTTCAAAGATGTTCATATCGACAATACGGTACTCTTTCATGAAGATCACTTCTCCATTTGACGCCATCTTAAATAAGTTATTGACTGTGCCAAAATCTGGTGTCAACACATGCCCCCCTGTTTTTCGGCGAAGTTTGTGTGCCGAAAAATAACTTCCGCATGGCTTGTTCTAAGGATGATGTCAACACTCCATCGCCCATTTTTCATATTCTTAAGACGATAAGTATATATCGGCCATTTAGATTAGCAACAAAAGTGAAGGTAATCGAACATATAATGATTTGGTAATACCCTTTCATGATGTAAGAAATTATATTTTATCCATGGATTAAAATAATCCCATTGAGGGTAACCAACCATACCCGATGAAGAATTCCATGGCATAGGCATCAACGGCATTGTTGAAGAAAATGGATAATGTGTGGACCGAAGATGTTGAAACCTTCGGCTTGGTCCTTCGTAGCTTTCACTCTTTTCCTTCTTCACCTTTGTCGCACTCCTTGTAAAGGAAGCTCACACATAATTCTTATTTTGAATATTTACTTTGGGAACCCATGCCATATTTCTCTTTTCAAGTTCTTGTGCACTAAGCTTCCGCAACTCCTTCTTTTGCCAATACGATAAGTCGAGTGGGCATCCCAGCTGCGATTTTATTTGAAGTAATGGCAATTCTTGTTTTACCTTGTGCACTCTCAACTTCTTCCCTTCAGATTTGGCACTTGATTGACTTGCCTCGTTGCCTTTTGTAGCCAATGTCAACACTTTAATTGGCTCTTTTTCATTTGAGATCATATCTGAAGAGGCACTCTTACGACCATCTCTTTTGACGCAGTAGATTTGCTCGACCACCTCCTTATTCTTCCTTGTGCACCAGACCGACTCTTTATGATTGAAACGGTCTTTGACGCGTGATTGTTCAAATGTTGATCTCCTTGGAGCTGCATAATATTGGTGAGATGGTCTAGAATAATATGGAGAATGTGCCCTTGTATCATACCTGTCCCATGATGAATATGTATCAATATGAGCATAGGGAGGCATTGGCGGCCCAAAATAAGGATATGAATATGTTGCATTAAAATTATCACTTTGCCAATACCAATCCTCATATTTGCGCCTTGGGGGTGATCTTGGTTTCTTTGCATGATTTGGCCGATAAGCATTCTTCTCTTCACTCTTCTTTTGATATTTATCCAATAGTTCAGCGAAGGTGATTTTTGATCTCTTACACTTGCGCTTATTTCGGCCTTTGTTTCCTTTGGTTGTGCTTGCACCAATCATTGGATTTGCTTGCTGCCCCCCAGTCCTTGGCGTCTCCATTGTAGCTTAGATGGAATTCTTGCCCTCAAAATTATGTTCATTATGCTCTTCAACAACTTCTTTACTTGAAAGCTTGACCCCATTACCTGCAGTTTTTACCTCCTCTTTAAATGGATAGGCTTGAAGCAGCCGATGCAAAAACTTTCTGCCATCGAGACCAATCGGAATAGACTGGTCATCTCTTGGTGTCTCAACAAATTTCAATCGTCCTTTTTCAATGGCCGATTTAACTATTTGACGAAACATATTGCAATCCTCAAAATTATGTTTGAACGAATGATGCAACCTACAATACATTCGTCCTTGAACTGATGGCTTGACACGGTGATCAAGAATTCTTATGTAATTATTTTTCAGCAATAAATAAAATATTTGGTAACACATGCTTGAATTGAAGGTAAACTTCTTGCTTTCTAGCCGATCTTGCTGTGTGAACGGCTTTGAAGATAAGCAAACGAATGGTTCATATTTAGAATCTTCCCATTCGGCTATACATTGTGTTTTCCACTCTATCTCCGGTGTCTTTGGACAAGATATTATATTAGCATCGGATTTCTCAAAAGATATTAACCTTGGCTTTAAACTTCCGATATGAAAATATTTAGAACACACATGTCTCAATTGAGACAAAGTGCAAGCCAAGTAAGAAATAAGCAAAGCTACCCAACTAGATATGAACTTTAGATAAAGCAACGGGGAAAGCTTTGGCCACAACAATAAGTCATTATCGGTCTTTATAAATGGTGCAATGGGTTGACCGATATAGTCTATAACAATTTTGTTGCTAACAAGTAAATTACCCTTTCATTGGTCTTTCAAAATTACTTATTAGAATTTTTCTTATAGAAGCATCGACAATAAAGTTGCGACCAAATCGGAAGATAGGCAAGTCACTTGCTAGACATACCTCTTCAATTACGTTGGGAGAACATGATGGTTGTATCACTTGAATAATACTTTGTTCCACTTTTGAATGACTCTCCAATGCCTTGGCATCCTATTTTTCTTTGATAGATTCGGTACACATACTATTTGATTCGGCTTTTTTAATAACCGAATTAACTTTGTTATCCGAATCACCACTCTTTCTTTCTTTGATTTGCAAGGTTGCTTGTTCTTGTCTAAATTCAGCAAACATTGTAGCTAGTCTATCTTTAAGCTTTTTTCGACCAATTTCAGCCCAATCTTCATCGGATTGCCCCCCAATACTTTGAGACGCTTTCGGCAATGGTGTGTTGCCGAATTTCTGTAATTGTGCAGGGGCAACATGATATGCTACGTTACTAGGTAAAGACACATGCGCTCTGGTAGAATTCTCACTTATTCGGCCATGAGCATGAAGGTGCGGAGCCGAATCACGAATATCTACAATTGCATATGGTGCCGAAAAATTCATAGCATGAGGTGTAGCATACGATGTTTGAGGGTAATTGGCCGAATAACTAGTAGTGGCATGGCCAATTCCCCTATCCACTGGCACGTTTGGATTAACATACTGCAAGTTATTTGCCGATGAATAAAAAATCGAAACACTTTGTTGCATACTATTGGAAGTTCCTACATGGGTTGTCTCAACATGACTAATCGAACTCCTCATGTTGTTCATCGGCATATAGATTTGTGGGGTTGCCGATGCATGGGAGTTGGGATACATATGTTGCATGTTGCTAAAATTATATGAAGTTGAAGCATGAAGATTATTCTGAATCGGCTGTTGCACATAATTAGATGCATGATTGATAAAACTAGGGCTAGCCGATACAATATGCTCATTAGACAACATATGTATTATTTGCATCTACATAAGTGAATTGAGTATTCATGTTACGTTTGTAGATTGCAAACCCTAGATGACGATCTCTTCATAGCAAGAACGGGCTGGAGACCGTTCAAAGCTTCGTCACCAGCGGAGTCGCCAAAAAGTGTGTTCGCACACGAACACGTCACCGTGTACCTCCAACGCCGAGGGTGATGCACCGCAGCTCACGTTGAAGGAGACCCGTCCGGAAGCGCGGTACGCAAGACAATCCGGCGGGCGCTTTTGTAGACCCGAAACCCCACACGCCCGGGAGGGACCCCGTCAGGGCGCGCGGCGGCTATGGGCTGCCCTAGGTCGACCTGATCGCCCCTAGGGCCTCGAGGTTCGCCGCCCTGCAATGGAGAAGAACAAACAAAAAACGAGGAAGAAGAATAACTAGGGTTAAGGAGAAAAGATAAAAGATAAAAAGTGGTAGATGAATTGATCGATTGTGTGTTGTTCAATCGGCCGTCACCCCTTAGGTATATAAGAGGCGGCTGGACTTCCCGTGCAAGGAAAAGGCTTGGATTCACGTCCAAAACCCTAGTCAAATTCGGATTGGTTTTGTCCGAACTTTCCAAAACTGTTCGGTTTAAACTGGCTGCATCTTGTGGGTCTTTTTTGTGGTGGTAAAAAATCTCGGATGGAAACGAGCCCAAAAATAATCTTGACCGTTTCGACGAGACGAACAACTTTTATGTTGAACGTTTTTTGATCAGAAGTCATCTTGAGGGTCAAATCGGTCGTGCAAAACAGGCTATCCTCGCGCTACCCATCAGACAGGGTGTCTGGTGGGGCGCGCCAGTTTTTTGCCTCCTGACAGGGCTGTATTCCGATGGCTCTAACTTTTGTATACGTACTCAGATTGGGACGATTTTTATATCAAAATCGACCGCTTCGACGAGACGAAGACAATCCATGTAGATAATGTTTCCATTTAAGGTCGTCTTGGGGGCTTAATCAGCCAAACTGTACTCTGAATATAAGATCTTAGTACTTTGAGCATGGTTTCGGCCTTCGAGATGAAATCGGACTGCGATGACCCAAACTTCAAAGATGTTCATATCGACAATACGAAACTCTTTCATGAAGATCACTTCTCCATTTGACGCCATCTTAAATAAGTTATTGACCGTGCCAAAATCTGGTGTCAACAACCGATCCTTCGTTAATGCGAGGAATCGCGAAGATTTCGCTGAGTCATCGAGTGGTTAACCAGTCTCTCGCTTTATCATGACAGTCAGTTTTTGGCTTTCTCTACTGAGGTGCTCATCCGGATGAACTAGGGCACAATCACAGTAGTTCTCTTTATGCCACCTTAGCCGATAGAGCGGAACGTAAGGTAGCAAAACATGGGAGCCGGGCAAACCCAACTATTGACCAATGACATGATTTGGAGCTGATGCATATAAGGCCAAACTCGCGACGCCGAACACTCCCGAAGGTATTCGGACTTTACAACTTATACTGGGCTAAATACAGCCCTCGATAATGAGCCCTGAATTTCAAGGTACGTACATCAATCCGGCGTGACAAAGAACGCTTGTGGTGAGAGCGTAGATCTCAAAAACACACTGGTTGCTGCCTCTATAACGTCTATTTTAGAATGGCGAATCATAAGCTCGCCAATAACGCTGGTATCCCTCTTGGTCATTTTAAGTGCCAGTAGGGTGTGAGACAACAAGAGACAATAAAAAGGTTTACACAGGGTCTTAATCTAAAACGAAACCTTTGAACAGGGCCCTGCTGCACGTCTGCGCCTTTGTCTCCGTTGTGCCATATCCTTGAAGGGTATAGCACGATGGTCATCTGTAAAAAAAGAAAAACCCAGGTGAAAGAATCTGGTGTGACCGTGCGTAAGGTCGGTTTATCTTAATGAACCGTGAAACTGCAATCTCTTGAGTGTAAATAGGGTCAAGCCAAACTATGGACCTTTTACATGTGGGCAGCCCCCCACTCCACATATGGGGGCATAGCCGTTAATCAAGCTCAGGTTTATCTAAGCTGCTACAACTAGGTGTGCACCGAACTCGTCTAGCTGTGTCTGTGGTCTCGGAGACCGATGGGTTGCTCGGGTTGGAAAGGTCATTCCGTGATTCGGCTGCTAGAGCCTCCATGTATTCTTCCATACGAAGAGAACGCTCTATGTTTCCGCTGATTGTGATAACGCCGCGTGGACCAGGCATCTTGAGTTTGAGATAAGCATAATGCGGCACCGCATTGAAACGAGCAAAGGCCATTCTTCCGAGTAGTGCATGATAGCTGCTTCAGAACGGAGCAATGTCGATGATTAGTTCTTCGCTTCGAAAGTTATCGGGAGTACCGAATACAACCTCCAACGTTAAAGAGCCCGTGCAGCGGGCCTCTACTCCTGGTATTACTCCTTTAAAGGTAGTGCTGCTTTGATTGATTCTTGACGGGTCTATCCCCATCTCGTCGACAGTGTCCTGATATATCAGATGAAGACTACTGCCGCCGTCTATGAGGACTCGGGTGAGATGGTATCCGTCGATTATTGGGTCGAGCACCAAGGCAACCGAACCCCCGTGACAGATACTAGTCGGATGATCCCTGCGATTGAAAGTGATCGGGCAGGCCAACCATGGGTTGAATTTGGGGGCGACGGGCTCTACGGCATATACATCTCGGAGTGCGCGTTTGCGCTTCCTCTTTGGGATGTGGGTGGCATAAATCATGTTCACTGTTTTGACCTCCGGTGGAAATTTTTTCTGGCCCCCAGTGTTCAGCTGGCGACATTCGTCCTCATCTTCACTTAGCGGCTCCTTCCCTTTCTATTCGGTGTTTAGCTTGCCGGCCTGCTTGAAGACCCAGCATTCTCTGTTGGTGTGATTCACAGTTTTCTCGGGGGTGCCATGAATCTGACAGGACCTGTCTAGAATTTTATTTAGGCTGGACGAACCATCTCTGTTGCCTTTAAATGACTTTGTCCATTGACCGGGTTTGGAGCCCCTGAATCCGGCGTTTACCGTTGTATTGTCTGGGTTGTCTTCATTATTTCGATGTTTGTTTTTATTGCGTCGTGGTTTTCCATTGCCATCCCTGATTTCGGATGTGCCTGGATCGCTGGTGCTGCTACGGGCTAACCAACTGCCCTCGCCTATGCAAAAGCGGGTCATAAGAGTTGTTAGGGCTGCTATTGTCCTTGGCTTTTCCTGGCCGAGGTGTCTGGCAAGCCATTCGTCTTGGACACTATGTTTGAAAGTTGCTAGGGCTTTGGCATCTGGACAGTCGACGATTTGGTTCTTCTTGGTGAGAAATCTGTTCCAAAGCTTACGGGCTGACTCTCCGGGTTGTTGGGTTATGTGACTTAAATTGTCTGCATCCGGAGGTCGGACATAGGTCCCTTGAAAATTAGCGCTGAAAGTGTCCTCGTGTTCCTCCTAGCTTCCAATGGAATTTTCGGGGAGGCTTTTCAACCAGTGCCGAGCTGGTCCTTTCAACTTGAGGGGCAGATATTTGATGGCGTGGAGATCGTCTCAGCGAGCCATATGGATGTGAAGAATAAAGTCCTCAATCCAGACTGCAGGGTCTGTCGTTCCATCATATGCCTCGATGTTTACGGGTTTAAACCATTCTGGAAATTCATGATCCAGCACCTCATCGGTGAAGCACAGGGGGTGTGCGGCACCCCTGTACTTGGCTTTGCCGTGGCATGGGTCCGACGCCTGTAGTGTTTGGTGTTGATTCCGAGCTGGTAGTCGATCAGTATAGTCGGTTTGGTGGTCGTGATCCTGCATAGGAACATGTTTCCTAGATCCATAGATGGACCTTGTTATGCCGACTCTTTTGTCTAGGTGCTCACGTAGATCGTGTTTCTGGTACTTGGCTGTGACCTCCCTTCCTCTATGGGGTTCTGATTTGTGTGCGACATCATAAGCCGCTTTGTCTCGGCCACGAGATGGCCGGTCTGGCAGATCGGTCGTATGGTTTTTCGGCGGAATGGGCGCGATACCCTCGTTGTCGAATTCGGGCAGCAGCTTACGTTTTGGGTAGCTCGTTGTCTGGCGATCACCGCCATATCTTTCCTCAATGTCGAGCGCTTTGTTCCATCTGTGGTTGAGTGTATCCTGTGCGGCATTAAGCCGTTGCTTCTGCTTCTTCAAGCTCCTCGTGGTGGCAATAAGTCTCTTGTGGAGGTGCTCTTGTTCCAAGTGTTTTTCCGGGATGATGTGTGCATCGTCGTCCGAACTATTCTCCTCTCCGGAGATAGATTTATAAGTTTTGTCTGTGGCATCGCTGTGATCAGACAGCAGCCTTGGACTGTGTTCGCCGTCTCCTTGCTCGTCCTGCTCCATCGCTGGGTCTGCAGGGTCTTTGTTTTCTTCGGCATCGTCAGGGGTGTTATTCTTTGTTGTACCGGTATCGCTGTTTTTGCTATGGCGGGGTTTAGAGCGGCGCCGCTGATGTCGGTGCTTTGGCTGCTTCTCAGGAGTCGTTGCATCCTTTTGATCCTCGCCATTGTTTTCTTTGGGTGTGTCCACCATATATATGTCGTACGATGAGGTGGCTGTCCAACGCCCTGTGGGCGGTGGTTCCTGTTCTTCTCCGGCATTGTCGTCCATACCGTCAATGTCTTCGGAGTCGAAATCAAGCATGTCAGTTAAGTCGTCGACAATGGCTATTAAGTGGGTGGTGGGTGGGTAACGAATTCCTTCGTCGTCTGCTTCCCACTCTAGCCGGACATAGTTCGGCCAAGAGTCTCCTGACAAGGAGAGAGATTTTAATGAGTTTAGCATGTCGCCCAAGGGTGAGTGTTGAAAGATGCCCAGTTAGATCCGATGGGCGCGGATACGCGCGGTTTGGAGCCTACGGCCGGAGACAAGTCCGAGGGTCCGATGACACAGACCTCATTGGAAGTGAAATTTGTGTTCGGCTCTATCGCCGTTGAGTGTGCGGCTTCCTTGGTTGGGTCCATCCTCCCGTCCTCGGATGGCATGATCTGCACTGGATTTAAAGCCAGGGCAGTTGCAGGTGCGATCTCCTGAACACCGTCCGATGGCAGATCTAGGCCATGCTCATCATGGCTGTAGGGTGTACCTGTCATGGGCTCGAATCCGTCGGAGATCAAGTCTCCGCGGATGTCGTTAGTGTAGTTCAGGCTTCCAAACCTGACCTGATGGCCAGGGGCGTAGCTATCGATCTGCTCCAGATGGCCAAGCGAGTTGGCCCGCAGGGCTAAGCCACCGAATACGAAGATCTGTCCGGGGAGTAAAACCTCACCCTGGACCGCGTCGTTGTGGATGATTGAAGGAGCCATCAAGCCTTATGGTGACGACACAATGGAACTCTCAATGAAAGCACCAATATCGGTGTAAAAACCGGCGGATCTCGGGTAGGGGGTCCCGAACTGTGCGTCTAAGGCTAATGGTAACAGGAGGCGGGGGACACAATGTTTACCCAGGTTCGGGCCCTCTCTATGGAGGTAATACCCACTACAAAAAAATACACTTCCGTGATGATACGTGTTTGTCACAGTAGGCCGCATTTTCTGTCATGCGTGTACATCCATGACGATTTTATGAAAGAATCAAGATAGTCATACATGTGCTGTCATAGAAGTGTTCCATGACATTACCAAAATTATCATCACGGAAGTGTCCACTTCCAAGACGATAAATCGCGCGTCATAGAAGTGCTTTCGTCAAGGGTGACCGACACGTGGTATCCACCGTAACGGAACGCCGTTAAGCTATCGAGACAGGTTTTGGATCAGATAACCCGTTAACAGCCCCGACCAATGGGGATTTTCCACGTGTAAAATCATCATTGGTTGGAGGAAACACGTGTCGGCTCATCGTTGGGACAGATGTCATCCACTCATTGCACAGAAGGCGCCTATGATACGTCGACACGTGGCACGGCCCAAAAGAGGCCCATTCCTGTGAAAAGGCCGACCCGTTTGACTTGGTCAAAAGGTGGCGGGCCGGCCCATGTAAAGCCTTTTAATGGCATGTTCGCATATAGCCCATTTATAGCCCGCTAACCCAAGGCCCGTTACGCCCTATCCGAATCAGGCCCAGTAGCGTCATCTGGGCCATCCAATATGATTCCAGCCTGTTTTCACTTCTGGCCCATGTATGGCCCATGACGTCTTTCGGCCCATATGAGGCCCTATGTAACTCTTGGCCTATTAACGACCCATGGTGAAACTGGCCCGTAATGAACAGTGTATCACTTTACACCCATTAACGGCCCGTGGTGAAACTGGCCCGTAATGAACAGTGTATCACTTTATACCCATTAACAGCCCGTTATTCCGTTGGGCTGTTTCCAGCCCATGTTATCTTTCGGCCTTCTCAGAGCCCATTTATCCTTGGGCTCATTTCTAGCATTCGTTTACTTATGGCCCGTTACTGTCATTTTCTGCTTGTGGGCCAAATTCAGCCCGTGGTTATAGTCGGCCCGTTTGTTGTCCATTAATACGTCGGGCTATTTTCATAGCGTCATCAAATATGGCCTATTAATGATGGCCCATTATGGTTGGCCCATGAACGGACGATTCCAACTCTAGCTCATTTACGGCCATAATGCGGCCTGTTATTGGCCCATGTTTGGCCAATCGATCATATTTCCCGTATAAGGCCCATTGATGATATGGCCCATAGAAGGCCCATTGTTTCTACGGCCCGTAGAAGGCCCATTGTTTCTACGGCCCGTAGAAGGCCCACTGTTTCTACGGCCCGTAGAAGGCCCACTGTTTCTACGGCCCGTAGAAGGCCCACTGTTTCTATGGCCCGTAGGAGGCCCAGTGTCACTACAGTAAATATTAGCCCATGGTTATTGTGGCCTAGTTTTAAAAAAATAGGTTATTGCAGCCACTAGCAAACCACGGAAAAAGAGCTGCAATGACTACAAGCAAACAAATAAACAAGACAACAAGGAAATAAATAAGCAAGCAACTTACGCTAGGCTATCACGGCTATCACACATATTACATCCACTGGGCATCAAAGTTTGCCACCAGTGCAAATAAACACGCCGACAAAAGAATATACAAAATTGAGAGCACTTCAGAAGGCACTAGGTCTGGCCAGGTCGGGCCCCCCAAACAGCTGAAGAAGCTGAGTAGACCTCAGTTGTGTCAACGATAGATGCATCAACACTAGATTTAAGGCATAATGGTGCACACGATAGTCCTCTGACATCTTCATTGCATCTTTGACTTCAAGTCGGAGCTAAGCTGAAGCAAGCCTTTCCGCTTTAAGTTGACACTGAAGAAGTCGAACTGATTGAGGCAGCGACTGCATAGAGGTTGTCTCACACCTGCTGGTGAGTAGCTTCAACTCACTGTCTTCATCTAGATAGGACCTTGGGGTCGTCTCGCTGTCCTCAAGATGGTTTGGCTCACTATCTTCCCTAAAGTTCTGTCTGGCGTAAGAGATACGACTCTGAAAGACAAACAAGGAGACATGTAATAGGTTTCACAATTATATAAGCAAATAAATGGATTTGTTCTGCATAAGGAACATGTTTTTACAACTATAATTTGAAACTGGTAGTTGTTGCAAACATCCAATCAGATGTAAACAGCAAAGCAAATAGTAGTGGAGGAAATGATGCCTATCCAAATCTATACTAGAACAAAGTTTGAAGGCTTGAGAAGGATGAACTTACATTACATGTTAACACGGGCTGGACAAAGCCCTTCTCCATGTTGATGGAAGGATAATTCAATAAATTCCCCAAAGAAAATTCTTTATAAGCGTTGCCATTATTCTACATTTTGCAAAGACTAAATATAGAACAAATAATATTGGAAGAAACAGAGGATAATGAAGCTCGGGTGTAGACTGATGATACATAATCAAATAGCAATTAATTAAGTAAAACGTTACAAGGCAAAAGGGAGAGAGGTACTGACAAGAGCAATGCGGAGCCCATTATTGTTTTGAGATCGTATGATCCTTTGAGCAAGGAGATTCATCTGAAATTAGTTTTCATACAAGAGAGAAGGTAAGGCACAAGCAGAAATTTAGGAGTTCAAATTTTGAATTGATATCATAGACAGTACCTGACGCTGGGCTCCCAGCAGTTCTAATAGGGGTTTGGCCACTGGAGTAGGGGTAAAGTGTGGTACATTTAGGCCTGTGTTTTCTGTGGCTGCTGATCTATCTGATTTAACAGGTATCACTACCTTTTCCTAATACCTAGTTTGTACTCCTTGAGGATCTGCACTCACCCTCTTCCTTTCGGACATCTATTACGAAAGAACAACATTTGACTGGAAAAACATAGTGTGACGACACATGGAATAGGTACAGAAAATGGATAGGTATGGCATATACTCATATATGATGCTTAAATTAAGCAGATGTGTAACAAAGTAGAAGTAATGCAAGAGGTCAGATGCAAAATATGTGCGACCAATACAACTTTGCAAAGTTAGAGCAAGCACCTTGATGGGTGAATAAGATAGGCCATCCTCCACCATGCCAAGTTTGTTAGCCAGTGGATTGTTCCGCAATATTCCTCTCGTGCGCCCATTCTCATATTCATTTTGATAATGTTCAATATCTGACATGCATGAAAACATAAAAAAACAAGTGAGATTTTCTTTGTAATGCAGAAGTGATTCTAATCCAATACTGCATCCCTGTAAACCCCTTTGTGCTATCTCTGTAATTCTTTTAAAAGATGCCATGCATGCTATAATTTGTTGTGTGAATTAATATAATGTGGCCTACTACTCAAAATATGAGAGCTCCAGAAGTGATGACACTTCGCAGATGACAACTTCAACATATAGTAAAGAGGAACAAGTCGACCTGACCTGACAGATTCAAAATATACTAAGGGAGAACAACTCGACCTGACCAGTCGACCGCAAGAGAAGAGTATCATCTTAAAGAAGAGCAGAAGAGCAAGCAGATTGAAGATATTACAAGTCTTTCAATACAATGTCGGTTGGCCACCCATGATGAACCAGAGCGCATAGAGAAATACTATTCTTTCCAGTCTCTCCATATGTGGCTCACATGCATTTCAAAACTAAAGTAGGAACATTTAGCTAACCAATTAAAAATCTCTCAGTTTTACTAATATCAGCAATAATATCAGATATGAATTTGTACAACTAAGCTTGTTTAGCTCGATGGGTGGAGCAGTGCTATTATGACACGAACCACGTAGGCTGATTGTCGTCATCATAAAATGGGGAAAACATAAGCATGATGAGTACAGTGTTGACCATGGCAGTGGGATGGCAGATCTGAAGCTGCAAACCGCGCAAAGGGTAGTTAGCAACCAATGTTTGCTTTGAAATAACAACTAAGATTTGGTATGGACAAGAAAGTACGGTCAACAAGTTTCAAAGAAATGCAATTATGTTGTCTCTATATGTCGCGACATGCATTTGGAAACTCAAGTGGGACCTTTAGCTAACCAATTTAATGTGTCGGTTAACTAATATCAATATCATATCACAATCATATTTGAACAACTAAGCTTTCGAATTCTGAGTGTTGTGTTGTTTAGCTTGAAGGGTGGAGTAATGCTAGTACGACAAAAAGCACCTACGCAGATCATAGTAGAGTAGATAAAAGGGGAAAACCCTAAGCATCAAGAGAAAAATCAGGAAAGTGGAACTAGCTGGACCAGTGGGTGGCGCACATGCTTTTCGAAATGAATATAGGAACATTAGGTGACCAATTAAACGTTCTCTGTTTTAGTGATATGAGCATCATATCAGATTTGTATTTCAACACGTAAGCATTGGGTTGAGGTCTTGAGGAGCAGTGCTAGCACGACACGAAGCACCTACGATGATGGTAGTGAATATAAAGGGGGGAAACCATAAGCTTTACGAGTATAGTGCTCGTGCCATGGCGGATCTGAAGGTGCAAACCGGACAAAGCTACTTCGCAACCAATGTTTGCTTTCAACTAGCCACTATGATTTGGTACGGACAAGAAAAGTACAGTAAACAAATTACGATCTATTTTCCGGGTGAGATCAATAACTTAAGCACATATGGAAGAGTACCACCTCTCTTGCGACGCCGTGTAGGCCAATGCTGATACGTTGAGGGTGCTACGGGTGTGATGGCTGTCGGCGGCGGGGAACAAGACTTTAGATGGCAGACGGCTGGGTCGGGGGATATATCCTGTTGCCGTGGATGAGGCGGTCGTAGGAGCGGCAACGCCAAGGTGGACGACGGCGCCGATGACGCGAGAGGAGGCAATGAAAGGATCCTGGTCCAGCGCCGTGGATGAGAGACGTCCATCTCTTGCAGTGGACGACGGGGTAGGGGTAGCGGCTCCGGCAAGGTGGAGGATGGGGTGGCGGACGGACGAGGCTGGCCATAGTGCGGAGGTTGTCGTGCCGCCGACGGTGTATGAATGGGGAAATGGAGGGGAGGGGGATCTCAAACTTTGGGACGCGCTTCTCTGAAATGGGGGAAAGTTACGAACTTATCCCCAGTTTAAAGTTTCGGACATCGTGTCGGTTGGGGATAGGACGGTAATCTCGCATCTCCCAAATATTTATCAGTAACTATTTCGGGCGAGGAGAGGGTGTTTTGCCGCCCACGGTTGGCGCCCGCGGTGTATGAACGGGGCTGACAGGTAGGGCGGTTGTGTCACGTTTGATGGAAGTTACACATATGCCCCTATTTAAAATATTAGCCTACATCGATTTCGGACGAGGAGAGTTTGTTTTGCCGCCCACCGTGTATGAACGGGGAAATGGAGGAAGAGACACATGTATATCGGACGAGCTTGAATCAAATGTGTTTTGCCGCCCACGTTTGGCGTCCACCGTGTCTGAATGGGCTCAGAGGCTGCCATGTCACGTCTAATTGAAGTTACTAGTCTACCCCTATCGACAACAGTGTAAATCCGGTCGATAAGGATGTCAAGTGTCAGGGGTAGACAGTAATTTCCATCTCGCAAACACTTGCTTCGGGCAGCCCACAAATTATAGTGGGTGTTTAGCCACTTCGTTCAAAACTTGGGAGAATTAGCATTCACGTTTGCCCTGGGCCCTGGCAAACTAAATTCAAATCCAATTTGTATTCGATTATGAATATCCATAGATAATTATATGTTTTGTTATTCATTTCTCCAAAACCACAACAAAGATTTATTCCACCTTTATATATGATTATGATTTAGAAATGCCGTGATCTTTGAATTCAGTAGGTTGGATACACTCTGAGTCAAACAGTTATTTCGTCCAATACAATATGCTCACACGAAAAACAGTTCACCTTATGTCAATCATACAAGTACTGAGGATTACCTCGCCTAAAAAATTCGGATCATTACAACACATGGACAACATGGGGGGTCTTGCAACATAATCCATTCAGAGACATGACACAACATGCAAGTACAATAATCTAATGACAATTTCAACTGGTATCTAAAGAAGAACCGAGATTACCTTGGGCTTCAGATAGCAGAAACAGCAGGACCTCCTCCATATTCAAATGCAACATTCTTACTTCCTCCAATTCATGGGTTTCTTGCATAATGCGTGTCGCTAATTCCATAATTTCCAGCCTCAAGATAAAGATTACCTCATTCATGGCAGCCACACCATCTCTTTCTGCCTCTAGTAGAGCCTCAAGCACTATAATATATGTGCTCAGACTGCTCTCCGGCGGTGTTGCCTCTGAATTGCTACCATCTGGTAACATACATGGCGCACTGCTTCCACAAATAGATTCTGGGGTTGTACATTGTGTCCTAGTGTGAACGGCATCCGGAAAGGTTTCCGCTAGACATAAGTAAGAGATAGTTATCGTATGATCCAGGCAGTAAGCTTACATGATAAACGGTGGATGAATTATTGTCAAGCATGGCAAACTATATTTAAATGGTCCGAAGCAGCATCAGCCGAAAAGAAATTAAAATGGTAAGATGAAACTAGGGATGTAAGTGGCAAATAAACGACATCCGCCAGTCCCATCTAGTTAGTTTTTGCTACCTTCCTAGTTCATTTTCCTCGAGAAACAAAAACTCTTTTGAACTATCATACCACTAGTGGACTTTAATCGGGATTAAACAAGACCCAGTTGACATCCCTAGTTGAAAGGTAGTGTACCACCACTATATTTAAGTTGCCAAGGCATCTAAGCAGTTGAAATAATCTGAGCAAGCACTTAACAGTGTGGCCTAATATAAACTACGAAGACAGTCTCGTGATGAAGTTGAGAGGAAAAGTTAAGGACTCAAATGAAATAGGCATGCATTTCTTTACGATACTATAGCAGTCACTGCTGACATATTGGCCAACTCAGGTATAGCGTAACAACAAACAAGCATTCGAATCAAGCAATACAGCAAAGCAGACAACTGAACTATTTGTAATTCGGTAGGATTACAGGTTGAGGGCACAAGCCAAGAAAGCAGCCCACTCGCATTACATTTCACATGTACTAAAACACATTGGCTTACCATATGTTGCTGTGAAGCCTCGCTGTTGTTGCAATGTTCTTTGAAGATATCGTCAGCATCCCGTGGTTGCAAATCTAGTTGTTGTAGTTTATTTTGCACCCTCTATTTAGGTAAAATTAATTTTAATTGCATGCACTGTTCCGAATTGATCATAAATGGTTCATCTAAACTAATGAAAGAAAGGTGTGTGCATACACGACAATATATCTGCTTCCCTCTATCTTTATGCTTGTTCGAGGTGCCAGCCCCAAAAGAACAAATATTTTGCTTGATGGGGTTGGCAGCTCCATAATTAATAGAAGCATCAAATTAGTCATGCAACTTGGGAAGATCAAGAACACACAAACAAGTAATGAACAGAGGCTCGGAGCAGTGATGTAATAGCTAGCATCAGAAAATGAAGGGTAAAACGAACAAAAAGCAGTGGAACCACATGCTTGCTGATGTGTAATTAAGCATAGAGAACATTAAGCAGTCTGATGGAACCAACAGGTGGCATCAGAACAAAACTAAAGCATATTAACTATATGTGCACTGGTATGTAATTTAGCACATGTAACATGTTCACTGCCAGAATAATGGCCTTACAGGTGCAAGCAGAATAATGCGTCTCATGAAAAACTGAATGATGCCCTGAAGAAATTCAAAGGTGCGGTGCTTATGCTAGGAAAGTGAACGTAGGCGCCGGCCGTTGTACCTGATTCTCGGTGGTGTATGGGTATCGTTGTCATACTTGATAGCTAAGGATCGTCGATGGTGCTCGTGTTGCAGTTGAGTTTGGGCCGGCTGTCGCCATGGCTGAAGCAGCTCCGGTGCTACGGTTGCGGCGCCTGTCGACATACAGGAAAGCTCATCTGTGGTAAGTTAACAGTTGCACGATAAATAGAAAAACCGTAGGAGTACAAATCGAAATAACCTGATGAGGCTGCAGCGTCGGTAAAGCAGGGCTGGTGGAGTTGAATATGGCGTCCGTGGAGCGGGTCCGGTGCAGTGGACGAAGGCTTCAGCGGGCGCGTTGTACAGTGCTTTCGGTGAGGCGGATCTGTTGCGGTGGACGAGGGCTTGTATGAAGGGCCATCGAAGGGGCGGACGAGGGAGTCAGTGAAGGGCCTACGCTGTGGTGGACGAGGGCGCCGGTTAAGCAGATCCGGTGCGGTGGACCATGATGGCGGTCAAGGAGATCCGGAGCGGTGGACAAGCCAGTCGTCGAAGTGGTGGACAAGCCAGTCGCTGAAGCGGCTCCGGTGAAGTGGTGAGTTGGCAGTTGGGGTTTCCAAGGTGCGGCAGGTAGATCCGGCGGGGTGTGAGGTCCACCACTGCGGCGGAGGACTAGATTCGGCGGCTTGCCGTGGTTGGGGGTCGGGGAGAGGAAGGGGAGGGGCTCTGAGGAAGAATGTTGGGGGCGAAGAGGGGAATACAATGGAGTTACCAAATCAGCCCTTTCCGTTCATGTGGCAGGGGTAAAACAGGAATATCGCAGGGCTAAACATTCGGGCGCGTGATATTTCGATGTGAGCGGGAAGTTTGAAAGCTTTTGGCGCCTAAAATTATAAGTACTCTGCTCTCGTACGGCCGACTACAATATCATGGCCGACAATTTGATGGTTTTGCATGCAAAAAAAATGTGCAAGTTTTGAAAATCAATGTCTCCAACTCGAAACTTAGATTGTCCATTCAATTCAAATATGGATCATTGAGCTACTACAAGCAAATACCATCATACGGTCCAATTCAAATGAAATTCCAAATGTGTTTATCCTAAATATGATGACAAAAGCAAAAAATGTGTATGTGTATGAATAAAGTGGATGATTATAAAGTTTGAACATGTCCGTATGTGTATATCTCTAGGTTTGATATATGAATTTGAAATCACAAAATCCTGGCTTAAAAAATGTACCTCCATTTAAATGAATTACAAAAGCTAATGATGGAGTCGAATTCCAAAATTCCAATCTTAGGTTTGTAATTCTGGTACATCAAGGTATATCACGCATGTTCAAAAGTATCGTTATCTCATAGTACAAACTGTGAAACAAATTGATCAACCATGAGTGCACAATATCTCAATTACGCTAAAGTCCCTCAAATATACACACCTCACTCTTTATTTGAAGTCAACCCCCCCCCCAACCACCACCATACACACACACACACACACACACATAGAGAAGCCGTTCTCTCCCCCAAACACCAACACACGAGCACATTAACACCCCTCTCTCTTGTAAAGTCCGAGCCCCAACATAGGTCTCTATCACTTTGTCTCTCAGGCATGCACACATCTCTTCCCTCACTCTCTAGGTCTCCCGCTATCTCTCTTACCCAAGCACACACACTATGTAGAGTGTATATTTCCCATACACACAAAACGTCGCCCCCAAACGTCTATCTCCCTAGTTATGTGGTTCTCGCGCACTCACCTCACACACCACCCCCACTACAAACAAGCACACTTTGTCTCCTTGTGCACCACTCTCCTCTTTCTATCTCTCCCACATGCGGACCTGCCCCAGCTCCTTCCCTGTATACATATATGTCACGACTCTTTGCATAGCTCCCTAATGTATAATCATTCTCGATTTTGCACATTGTTCTCTACACCATCTATTCTAGATCTCTCATGAAGTCCCTATCACACACACGATGACTCGCTTCCCTTGCATCTCCATTCATAGGCCAATTTCGGACAACATCAACATTGTCTCCCTATCTATACGCCATTTATGGACACAAACGACCCCTCTCGCCCCCTCTATTCCTCTCTCTCTCTCTCTCCGTCGCTAGCTCTCTCTTTCTCTTGCTCTCACACCCCTCTCCCACACACACACTCGATGTCTCTTCCAAATAGTCTGCTCCCCCCCGCCCGCACCCGTGCTATCCCGCTACTACACATGTCACACCATTCCCCCTTCCCTTATACTAGGTTTACATCATCAGTGGTCTCTCTACTCCACATACACTCTCTCCCTCTCACACACAAACGCGTGCACAAACACACACAAACACGCACAAACACCCATTTATCTGGATGCTCATTTCTCCCCATGTCCGCATGTGTATCTCACACACTCACTCTCTAATTATGTATATGCGTCTCCATGTTACACAACACAAAGCCCCATGTACATGTATCTCTCTATCCTCCACACACATAGACACAAAGAATCTGTTATCATTGCCTCAGTCTCTAACATATCACACACGCACTCTGTCTCTCTCTCTCTCTCTCGCAAACACGCTCAACAAGGGTTTCCCCGTGAATAACTTACCGTCTATTCATCAACAGTCGTGGTAGTACGGCGAACACGATACGTGAAAAACAATAAATCTACACGTGCTTAGACCACCTAGTATGACTACTAGGACTAGAGCAAGCAAAAAAGCATGCCGCCGTCACCCCCTCCTTGTCGGCGACGGGAAAATATTTGTTTTACACAGTCGAGAAGTCATTGTGCTAAGGCCCCACATGTCGAGGCATTGAATAGAATGTAGATGCTAGTTTACGAAAGCAAGTATCAATAATATGTTTGTATCTCCATACTTATATTTATTCTCTTATAAATAACCGAGTTGGTGATGATGGTACGTGTGCCATCTTGCAATATAGACCGCCCGATCTATATCTGATGGATGGAAATTAAAACTAAAGATACCCGCACCCCTCTCCACAATTGCAGACAAGGCCTTCCCTCGTTCATCCTTATCTCCAACAAACCTCATTGTTGAGAAATTAAGAAAGGAAGCCTCTGGAACAAACTGGCCTGGAGGCCGCTGTCGGCGTCGTCAATCCCCATGCCTCCGCTCAGTCCAACCACCAACCACCAACACACCCCACTCCTCTTCACCTTATCTCATATTTCTCGAGATATCATTAGTTTTTACACATGGGATTACTCCCGCAAGGGTCAATCACAACAAGTGTTTTATAAAAAAAATGCATTTTGATGTTCCATGCAATGCACGGATCTTGCTAGTACTCCTACACAAGACTAAGTTGGTGATGCTGGTATGTCTGCCATCCGTCGTTTCTGACCATTAGATCTACATCTAACGATTGTGAGGTAAGTTGTTGCCTTTTCTCACCAACATCCCACTTGTCTACCAATTTGTAGAAAAAACCCATAATTAGTATCTTAAAACCAACCACATCCCTTCCTGACCTCACCAAAACAGCCCAAGGAATATATTCTAATTGAAACATAATATATCTCTAGTGACATATGTATATCAAAATTAGAGTGTTTTGTACCAAGTTTGTGAATAAGTATTATTCTAATTATCATTCGTTGCAACAGACATGAACATTGCTAGTATTTCCAACCATGCATTTTTTTCCTAGTATTCCATAGTTTCGAGTTTTCCATCAAGATATTAGTCACTCATGGTTGATATTTACTTTCAATCATGTACACATATGCGCTATGTAACTAGCCTTGCTTATTGGCTTCCAAAGCTTAACTTTCACTCCTACTTACAATATGTAGAGTATTTAACAAAAAACTACCACTTTCAACCAGCCCTAGGAAGAATCTATTGTACAAAAAATAGCAAAAACATACCCAAAATTCTTAATCCATGCCAAAAACTACTACCTAGTACTCCTACCGATTAGGTTCGTTTAAACCCATTTGTGACAGGGTTGGCCCACACATCCGTGCTGATGAGGCAGCTTAAACCAACACATTTTGTATGACTGTTGACACGAGGGACCCACATTTGACCTTCTATCATGTTATTCCCCCTCAAATCATTATTTTTCCTGAACATTACTTCAAACGGTACTGATGCGTGTTCGTCGGTGGCGCCGGTGATGAGCGAGTTGGCGGCCGCTCCGTCGGACGGGCCGGACGCCACGCTGGCCTCCGCACGGGTTGGCAGGCTGGCCCGAGTGTGACTCACGAGAGAGCAAGCCGCCGCATTGGCCTTTGCTTGAGCCAGATGGCTGGCCTTAGCGCGGCATGCGCGAGCAAGCCGCCGCGCTGCCGTGCCAATCTAGCTAGCAAACCTTGCAGACAAGCAGCTGGACGGAGCTATCTTGGCTAGCTAGCGGCCATGAGCACCGGACAGAGCTGGCATCCGGGCTGCCGCAACATGGGCTCCGCACCGCCGGCGGTTTTGACCTTGCCTTCTACCGGCGGTGGTAGCTGCGTCCCATGGCCGAGGATGACTAGGTGGATGGGCCGGTGGTAGGAGGTCACTCGAGGATTTTTGTTGGTAAGAGCATGTACAATGGTTGATAAGGTAGTCTTATCTTAAGTCTGCCACGTATGCAAGTGGTAGTAGTTTCTTGGCATTTTAGTGGTTTCTTGCATTATTAGGGGTTTCTTAAAGGAACAATGTATGTACTACTAGCGACAAAAGGCAATTCTAGGTTGCGTTGTACTCCAACGAGTACTACTAGTGGTCGCGGGAGTGTATACCTCGTTTTGTGGGTTCGATCCCGGCCGAACGCACGGCGGCCTTTTTTTAAATAGTACTACTACACTTCGCTGCGAGCCAATATTTTACACGGGTAGTTTGAGTTTTGAAGTCAAACGGACATGCGGCCCCACAATCTGGGTGCACTGGATAGCCTAGCCACGTGAACGGGTTTTCCTTCCCGGCATCCCGTGGCTCGCGTGCTCGCCCTAGCCGCACCTCGCTTGCAGCTTCCTCATCAGCTAGTAGCATATTTAAACTAGCACCTCCCAATTAAGCCCGAGGAGCCGGGAAAGCCTTGCGGGGCATTGGGAACTGTGCAATATGGCTTTGTACGTAAAGTGCTCTACTACTACTCTGTAGCTTGTGGTGTTGCACGCATGGACTTCACTCCATTATCGGCTCTATTATAAAAGAAATTCCTCTTGATGTGTTTTTTTAAACGGAAGCAAAAGCTTTGCTTCATATCATTCATAAAGAAGGAACTACTAACAAAGTTCGACGAGATCCATTACACCTCCACAAATGGAAGCGAAAAGCCTAGTCTCACTGTATCAAATAACTCAAATGTTCTGCCCCGCAGTAACAGTTGCTGATAAACAGGCTGCTAGTGTGTGCGTGAGAGGAGCGGCTGAGTAGGCCAGCTACGTGAGAGTAGCGGCTGAATAGAGCACCGAGAGTACCCACTAGGCCACTACGCAGGTGTACTTTCCGTGCATTGATAGTACAGCGATGGTTCTAGAGAACATTAGTACCCTCCACTTCCAACTATAGCTCCTTGGCCCTGAGATTCAAGAGTTCAAAACGGGTGCGCTATACTAGACTAGACTAGAAGTACAGTACATCGCACTACTAGTTGAGAAAAGTAGTACTAGTACTACTATAGTACGAGTACATACTCCTCCGTCACATAATGTAATACGTTTTTTGACACTAGTTGGCGTGTACAAAAATGGCAAAAACATACCCAAAATTTCTTAATCCACGCCAAAAACTACTACCTAGTGCCAAAAATTTCTTACTAGTGCTATTATTTACAGTATAATGCAATCCCATAACATTCCATAATGCTAGTACTAGTACTAATTAATAGCCTCACCCCTTCGCTGAGGAACGATCTACAGTTGGAAGGGACGAGGCCCTGCGGTTACCACGCTCTTATCTCCTCCTCGCTAGTTCCCCTCCCCCCAAAGAGAAGGCAGTTCATCCCTGCTCCCATGGATTTGCCAGGAGGTTCTCCTCCTCGTCGGGGCTGGGAGACCTTGGACGATGATCCTCTGGGAGAAATTGCACGCCGCTCCAATGTCCTCACCGCTGCAAGACTCGGTGCTTCCTGTACCAACTTTTTCAAGACGCTGCTTAAACAGGCTTGGGTAAAGGCCATGCTTGTTGGTCTTCCATGTGTCCTCGAGGAGAAGGTTCTTCTATGGGACAATCCTTTGAACAGTCCACCGCTCCCTGGCCATGGTTGCACGTTGACTCCGCTAGAGTTGCCGACGTTGAGAGGTAGTCGGATTTTGTCCGATGAGCAGGTCAGTAATGGAGTTTGATCATGTAGTACTTAGTTATTCCATTTCCATCCCATAATTTCTCCGCTGCCCACCGTCTTATATATAGGTCTAGGTCGGTTCCAACAAAGATTGGCTTGCATACCTCCGGCCGGATACCACCATCATTTTGCACAACATCCACAGCAGTGCGGCTGTTCCGGTAGACCCCTTCTCCAGCATTGGGATCGGCCTTCCGGACTGGCTGGGCTTGAATACGTATGATGATGCCTACATGAGATTGAAAAAGATAGCAATTGCGGACCCGCCGACAAAGCGACACGGCTACGACAATTACTATCTCATCACGGTGTTCGACATAAGGATTGCCATCAATGCAAGACGCAGTAACGGCAGAGACCGGCGCATGTTAGCGGCGGCAGATTTGTACCCCTACACGTTCGAAGATGTCGTGCGCCATCTAGGCCGCATCTTCGCGGTGACAAGCCAGGGGACTTGTTTCATCTGGTTGCCATCCTATGGTACGGGAGATTACAAACGGAATTCCCAAACCATCATTTGCATCCCTAACGGTACTCCATTATTTTGCAGGGACCAGTCATCCCCCGATCAAATAAGATTGCCGATCCTGGATGTGCATTTGCATCCGCGATTCGGTCTAACCTGGAACCTTGTAGCTGACTTTGGCATATTGGGATCAACTATCTTAGCAGTCGTTACCCATGGTACCACTGATGTGCAACATGGTCACACAATATACCACGATCGGACCGTCACCATCTACCCAGGTATTCCATTTTTTAACCCTCTCGCCTTCTCTTTCATTGTTGTACTAATAGTATACTTAGTAGTACTAGTAGGAGTACTTTTTACCTTGGAGGACGCGTATAGCTAGCTAGGCCCTTGAAGACTTGAACCCACTAGCTACCACCATTTTTGTTTTTCCATGTATTACTATCTCATCCATGTAGCCAAGAGTGGCTATATATAATAAGCCGGTTATTTTACTTCCTCTATACCGGAGTAGTACTATTTGCTGCACAGTATTACTGACCGCCATATTTGAGCACAACATTATCATGCATGGACCTTGACTATGTATGTCACCATGTGTCCAGATCTGGGATGCCGCGTGTACCAGATGAACGGTGCCGAGTTTGACCCCCGTGATGCTACGTGGGTGCCGAGGAACACTCTTGGAGAGTACTCGCTTTTCATCAGGGACAACTACCCCATTGTGAAGCGGATGCCACCTTCCGTGCACGACACGGAAGGCCTGCCGTTCATGAAGCATGGTTGTGTCTTCAGTGCGCACCGCCGGATGAACGACATGCTGGGACACGCTATCCCTGATTTATGCCGCTTCAGCTTGGATGAGTCTCCATCGTGTGGAATCGGACTAGAAAGTTGCGACAATGATTTCGTTGCCCACCGCTATGGATCGTGCCATCCATGAAGAACACCTGGGACTGGAACCTGGAGGAGGACATGTAGCCCATCTATAACGTGTAGGTGGAGTACGGTAATTGTGAACGGTAGCGCTGTGAATATATGTAGACTAGTCGTGCACAAATTTATCACATGAATTGGAGATGAACTTGTGTGGCATACTGGCATTTTTCCTTTAGAATTTATTACTAGTAAATGTGTTATGTGTATGTGCAACTTGTGTGGTTGTTGCACGGGCTCCAACACGCTCTTTGAGAAAAAAAGGTGGCACAGCTTTGGATATACGTGACGTGGCGGCATCATACAGTAGCATCGTCCGCTATAATTGTAGTACTCCTACTAGGACGACAACTCCTAAAAAACCTTGTGCTTGGCTCTTTCCCTCTTCGGGAGGTTCAACAGTTCGTACTCGTGTGAACCTTACACTTGGCTCTTCGCCTCTTCAGAAGGTCCAACAATGATGATACTACAGTACAATATGCTTCTGGCAATCTGACACTGATTGAACTGCTGCACGTCCACCGCGAGGGCGAGGGCGAGGGAGAGGGAGAGGGAGAGGGAGAGGGAGAGGGCGCTGTAGTCAAAACCCTCTCCTCGTCCTGCGAACCACCGCGCACATGGGCGAGGGAGAGGCGTAGTAAGCAAGCTTCTCCTTGTTCGGCGAGTTCACAGGACACATCAAAGCAGTACTAGTACTAGTAGTATTCCATACTACGTCCTTTCCGATTAATATGGCTTAATTTGAAACGAGAAAAATACACTAGTGGTCAACGTATGTAACAATACGCTCTTTACGGTCACTATATATAGTTTTGCGGTGATTATACAATCACTAGCTCATCGTCGAGCACCGTATTGCACCCTACTGACCGGCCACATAGTCGACGTGGCACTTTGTTGACCGGTTAAATTGTCACCTGGTTTCTGGGTCCCACCTGTTAGCTGGCAGAGCAAAGAAATCAGTTAAACAAAACTTTACGCAGGCGCGACACGAGTCCAACCCTTGCGCGCGAACCGCCCTGGATGTGTATGTGAGTGCATGCAAGTGTCCTCCCCCGGTCTTCCAACAAAGAGTGTACATCAGCTATAAAACAAAGAGTGTAGTACATGATGTACATCTACACTTCCAATGCATTTAGCCTTTAATCTAAATCGATATTGATTGACTAATGCACCAACTTGTCCTGTCGGTATAGGCTACATGTCTATCCTTAATTACAGCATGCAACGACCTTCATTTAATCTTCTTCTCTCAATGGTCGCATGCACATAAGTCTGCTACTTTTGGGCGTTAATTATGCCCTCGTCAATGTGTAAATCTCTAAATGTACGGCCTTTCACGAACGTAGGGAGTAGGTTGAGCACTTGAGCGTGAGCGTGTGTGTTGCGTCGTGTGCTGTGTGCCACATGGGTGCATGAGTGTTGCATGTTGCATGGATGCATGCATGCATGGGGCTTACTCCCTCCCATTGACATGTTTGTATTTCAAGCTTCCTCTGTTCCCTCCATATGGTGATACTCCCTCTGTTCCCAAATACAGAGTAAAAGCCTCCCTCTGTTCCCAAATACGGAGTATTTGTCTTTCTACATATTTCAACAAGTGACTAGGTACGGAGCAAAATGAGTGAAGTGAACGTAGAGGCATAGGGATACTGTAGAAAGGAATTCCTCGCAATCCATTATTCCCCATCTCGGTCAGAGAGAACTATTCAACTAGTCTTCATAGTGAAGTGACAATACACGCTGCAGCAGATGGGACACGTAATTAATAAGCTGAACTAGCGTGTTGGTGTTACTAAATCAGCCTTAACCAGTATTGCCATCATGTTTGCCAGTAGAGCACGCTCCCGCAAATACGCCTACGCACCTCTATCCTCCATTAACTGACATATGGGCCCTCTTGTGGTAGACCCACATGTCATCGGTGTAACTATTTACATTCCAAAGGACGGTATATCCTGGTAGTAGTACTAGTAGAATTGAGATTTAATGCACTTTCTTCCCCGTCTTCCACTCTTCTTCCTCCTCTCTTCTTCTTCCTCCTCTCTTCCCCATCGTCGGCTACACACCATTTACCACCGCTCACTACTCGCCCGCCCGTGCCATCTTCCTTGGTAGCTCGCGCATACCATATCCCCCCGCTCACTGCTCGGCCACACGAGGAGAAGCTTCTTCGCTCGCCCGCCCGAATCCACTTCCCCACTGGCTCGCAGGCACCGAAAACCCTAATGGCAGAACCGACTGACACGCAGAGCCGCGATTGGAATTCCCTCCTCGATGTTCTCTTGGAGCAGATATGTAGTCGTATGGACCTACTCAGCACCTTCCGTCTGGCCGCATGCTCGGTGTCTTTGTACCATCTACTCGTCTGCAACCGGCCGGCTCTTTTCAAGACACCCAGCTTGCTGATGCCAGATCCTCGCAGGTGGCCCAGACACCGACTTGACGATCCTATGGAGGTTGCCGTGGTGCCCCTCGACATGCTACCACTACCCGTCCACCTATCCTTCATGCACGGCCACTACTGGGCGGGCATGAAGGCCAACTGGATCGTCCTCATCCACCACTCCGGTAGTCCGTGGCGTCTCGTGGATATCTACACCCAGCGAGAGATCACCCTTCCATCATTGGATACCGCCGCCATCGAGCCTTGCGGCCCGCCGGACACTCCTGCCTACTACGCACGAGACGCGTCAAGCTTTTGGCTCGACCTCTGTTTGCAGAAAGTTGTAATCTGCGAAGTGCCCACACCATCAGAAGACTACATGGATTACAAGCTCATTGCCTTGTTCAACATGGGATTAGTCTATTTGGAATCTGGTCGCCATACATGGTTATGGCTCATCATCAATCATGTTGAGGCAACATTTCTGTCTGATGCTATAGTGCATGATGGCATCGTTTACGCGGTCGACGCACATATTGGCTGCCTATATTGGTGGAATCTATTGTCGTGTAATTGTTCTATCTCATCTCATCTTTACCTTATGAATACGACTGCCTGTTCATTTGTTACAAATTTAGAATGCATAGCATGTCTATAACCACATCATTGCTATATGTTCCTCTCATTTCCTAGATTTTTATGACCACACATGTTATTGTTAGAGTTGATATGAGAACAATTGGCATCTGATGATTGTTAGAATACATATTATGAGCATAACACCATGATTCTATATGTTACTCTCGTTTACAAGATTTTTATAACAACGCATGTTATAGCTTAGAGTTGATATGAGAACAGTAGTAGTAAGTGCTATGGTAGAATATGAGTAGGCGCTGTCATAGCTGTTTTCCTCTCATTGTTACATGATGTTTGAACCATGACATATTGCAAGAATATGAAAGCCATTGGCTTATTTATTTTTAACTTGGGGTATGATTATGACCACGACATTGCGATTCTATGTCTATGATATGTGTCACTGTTATAATAATCTTAATTCCACACATACTCTGAACATGATTGTTTATTTTTGTCCTTTTGGTCTCCAATTTGCATTGTTGCAGCAGACGCAAATGCGCTGGCCTTCATGATTCCAGGACCTGGAATCATACCAGCCGATGGGTGGTGGTTTATCGCTCGTTCAACTGACGGCGGTCATTTGATGCTCATTTGCACGTACCAAATAGACCAAACCATTACATCAAACCACATGCAGTACAATGCGTGGGGCATTCGTGACATTGAAGGCTATGGCTGCTTCATGTTCGAGAAAGATCCCAGCTCCGTTGGGCCAGGCGTATTCAACTGGAGGCGGGTTTATAGCCTCGGCAACCACTCCTTGTTCCTCGGGCTCAATTATCCGATCATCCAACCAATCATCGATCATATCACCGGCGATGATTACCATGCTATGCAACTTCCATTCGTGAGGGGGGGACTGTGTTTACACATCATACCATGGGTTTCATGAATTACCATATCCAGAGATTCGTCGACACAGCTTGTTGCCAGATAATCTTCAGTGTGTGAAAGGCATCAACCTTCCATGCGATGGATGGCTTTTGCAAACCCGACATGCGGCGATGTGGTTCATGCCAACAGCAAATATGCACAACTTGATTCGTGCTGATATCTAGACTGAGCCATGTATTCTGCTGCTGTAGCACGACCCTCTTTTGTTGGATATTATGTATTGTTGTTAGTTTGAAGCACTCCTCTGGTTTGAAGGATAGATACCTTCCTGGGGTCAAGTGCATTCTAACTCACCTGCGTAGGATGTACTGATAATGATGATGGACAACACTATTCTGATCCTAGGATCAGAATAGTTATTCTGATCACAGTTCGCCCATATAAGGAAACGCGGAGACTTTCCTGAACTCCCAGAACCGACAGCGAAGAAAAGAAAAGAAAAAGAAACACCACATCCAGAAATTGTTCGATCCACCACACCACCTTCCCCGATACCCTGATCCCATCGCCGCCCGGACCACCCCGCCGCTGCGCGACCCATCGGGACACCCGCCACAACACGGCCTCCCGGAATCCCTGCCACCGCGCTATCTCCCAGACCTCCCGCCATCGCGCGCCGACCCGACCTAGCTACCACCGCTGCGGCCGCACCCCGCCTCCGCCAGGACCTCACCTTCGCCACCACCACGCCGGCCACCACCGACCATCTTCCCAATAGCCTCGGCAAGCGCGGTGTCGCCCCTCCCTCTGCTGGATCCTCCAGCCCCAACGACGCGCGCCGCCACCCACCACCAGGATCCCGCACCCCTGCCACACCACCCCCGCCTCCGGGTCCGGCTGCTATGCTGCCTCCGGCCCTCGAATCCGGTCGCCGCACCCCCAAGACTCATCCTGGCGTCGCCTGCTGCAACCAAGCTCCGGCGCGTGACCCGGCGGATCCCCCGATGTCACCGGTACGTGATTTCGAGGCACGCCATCCTTGCAATCCAAGGTCGCCAGCGCTGTTAGACCAGAGTTAGGAGGCAGTGGTGAAGTTTCTCGGCAGTCCAATGCCACTGTACGGCCAGTGTGCCATCCGCTATGCAACCGCGCCCTGCCACTCGCCCGGGCAACTACCATAATAGCTTTCTCCCTCCGCACAAGAAGTCTGTCGCCTCGCTTTGCTCACGGCTCCTCCCACTACCAACTACTGGAATGCGTGCGCAAGAGCTCCATGGATGGGCCATGGAGGCTACGGGAACAACTAGTTTGTCACTTATGCTTTATTTAATTTGTGCATTCTACTGCTGCCGATAGAGAAGAAGACCGGCGATGCTATTTTTCTGTGAACATTCATCTAAATGTGTTTAGACAATGGCTGTTCATTGTCTCCGAACATTTTTCTCTCTGAATATTTTTGTGCGCCTGCTCATTTTCAGGCTACAAGTGTGCTTCTCTCTGAACATTTCTAGGGACCAAAAGGTGGGTGGTGTAGCAGTGGTGAAGTGGCAGCCAGCGAGGAGCAATGGCACTGTAAGATGCACTTCAAAGTGTCTTTGTTAATGCCTCAACAGAAACTGTTTTGTGTAGTTTTGTATTTTAGTGCAAAGCACACTCAACTCCTTGAAACCACCGATGCCCAGCTGATGTGTCTTCGTGTCTACAGTGTCTACAGCAGAACTCAACTCTCTACGGCAAAAACTCCAGTTGCATCACATTTGTTTGTGTTTATCCTCTTAAAAATTGGCAATTGTTGCAGGTGGGCTTTGCCAGATGCGTTGGTTCAGCTACAAAAAATGAGCATTATACGTTATTGTCAAGTTGGCTCACTTATATTGGAATAAAGAAAAACAGCTGAAGGTTAAAAGAAATGTTCGAGAAGGTCAAAAGTATGTTAAAGTGTATTTTCTGGAACACCGACACTCTCTGGACATCAATGTTGGCAAGCTTTTGCACTTGCGTTTTGTAGAACAAAAGAAAAGTTGTGGCTTTGTTGTTCCATGCCGAATTAATGAGCAAAATTGATGGAGGCCATGCCCTGGAGAACAAACATTTGAAGAAATTAACTGAAGATTGCGTTGACTCTTGATGGATCCATGTATGCGCGTGCGCAGCTGAAGTTCAACTATGGAGCAGAGAGCCGAAGGACCGCGCGCGTCAGCGTGATGGAGGATTATGGACCAACCCAAATGCCACTTACGGTCTTGCGTTAGTGTGTTTTGGTGCGTGCGTTCTTGGTGTTGTGTGACTGCTTGAATGTGTGCGCGCGTGTGTATGCATTGTAGCACGCGTACTTGTTGTGTGGTACCACCCGTGTGTTTGCTGGGTGTGTGATCTGATGTGTATGATTTTAATAGAACTTTGTCCATGTAGCACCCGAAGTGTATGTGTATTGTTGTGTGTAATTTCTTGAATTTTAATAGCAAGCGAAGTTCATGTTTCAGAAATTCATAAGTTCACGTGTACCACATACTGAAGAAATTCATCAATGAAAAAAAGGACCGCATAGGACATTTCACCGACAACAAAAAATCCCTAAAAATGTCACGAGACAGAAACAACACAAGATATAACATAGTAAGTTCGTAGACAGGTGGAAAAAACCCATAATTTTGTTTTGTAAGTTTAACCATTTCTAGAAAATACCTTGAAATTCAAATTCAAATAATAGGGTGGTACAGTGTTTCTTACAAACATGTAATTTTCCCCATTACTATAGAATAAACCAAGAAGTTCAAAAATAAAAAATGGAGAAGTTCAAAAAGTTTATAAAAAATGGTGTTTCTACATTTTACTAAAAAATTGGAGAAGTTCAAATTTAAATAATATCGAAGTTCAAAATGTTTATTCCAAAACCAAGAATATCAAATAAAAAACCAAGAGCCATTTGTTCGTGTTTTTTTTAATTCTAGAAGTTCGATTTCAAGAAGTGAGCGGTTCGATGTTTATTACATAACTAGGACTTTTCCCTTACTAATGAAAATAACACCAAGAAGTCCTAATTAAAAAATGAAGTTGTTTGATATTTATAAAAATCTTAGATTTTCCCCAATACTAAAGATTATAACCAAGAAGTTCAATTTAAAAAACGGAGCAGATCAATGTATATAAAAAACTCAGGTCTTCTCGTTAGTTAATGAATAAAACCAAGAAGTTCAATTGGAAAAGGGGGAGCAGTTTGATATTATATTTGAAAAATTGGACTTTTCTAGTTACTAAAGAATAAAATCAATAAGTTCAATTTCAAATAAGGAAGAAGTTCGATGTTTCTAAAAAACCTCCAATTTCCACATTTCTAAAATACACAATGAAGTTCAAATAAAAAAGAAAGATCGTTCAATGTCTATAAACTCATCAGATTTGTTGCAAGAAGTTCACGTGCACATTCGTGCACGGTTCAGATTTTATATTGCGGGACGTCCGACCTCCAATTACATGTTTTAAAATGGCAAGAAAATGACGTCCGACTTTCAATTCCATGTAATTCGACATACACACAAAAATGTGACATAAGTTCATAGTGAAAATGACGAGAAGTCCAAGTACTGCAAACCGTTCAAAATTAGAAAAAACTTTCTACATGAAAAAGTAGCGCATTTTCATAAGCTTTCCAACGTCATATCATGTGCCTCAATTGGTTTAGCCGTTTAGAAATGACATCGCAAATACGAACTTGGCTGTTCGGTTTGTGAAATTTTACGATTTTCTAAATTACTCTTTAACCGTAGGGAATTAGAGAAAACTTTCAACATGTGGAAGGAGTGGTTTTGCAGCAGCTTTCCAAAGCCATATTACTTGCCTCATTCCGATAAACGGTTTAGAAATGTGATCGAAATTATGATTCACGTTTTTTGTGTGAAGAAAAAACGGTTTTCAAAACTGCACTTAAACCGCTTACATTTTGCGAAAAATTTAGCTTGGGTCATGATACTCGTGTCCATATATTTCCAACGGTATATAGCAAGCCCTATTTGGGCAATGTTGCGGAAAGTTCAACCTAGCACAGGGGGAATTTCAGGTCGAACAACTCAGGCAGTAAAATCGCAAAAAACGCGAGTTCTTCACGACCCGAGTGCAAAATCCGCCTATGAGTGAGATTCCTATCTAAAACGAGTATTTAGTTGCTAAAAATCATTTGAAGATTACACTTACATCACATGGAACATGACTAACCAGAAAAACTCGTGGTAGAAGGCATGGTTGCGAAGATAGCCCGAAGGTCGGGTTCGTAACGAGAGAAGTCCAGGCGCGCGTACAAACAAAAATATGTCACAGAAGTTCAACGTGAAAACAGCATGAAGTTCAACTACTACGCTGAATAAAATTCAGATGAAAAACTTTTAAAATCGTCGCGAGTATGAAAAAATGATCAACACGGGAAAGTTGCGTGTTTACAGCAGCTTTCCATCGATATATCACTTGCTCAATTCTGGTGACTGGATGGAGAGCTAGGAGCAGTGGATAGAGATATACGAGGAAAAAAAGCATGTGAAAAACAGAGTGAAGTTCAAGTACACATGCCGAGAAGTTCAGGTTCTTCGCGCGATGCATTTTCGAAGAATCAGTTTCGCGATAAAGGCAGAACGAATGATCTCGCCATTTTCGCAATTACTTGAAAATGTCTAGGAATCAGAGAAAACCATCAACATGAAAAAGTTTCGCATTTTCCGTAGCTTTTCAGCGGTATATTATTTGCCCCATTTCGATAAAGTATGTAGAAATTATGCCAAAAATACGTTTTTAGCCATTTTCCAATTTGACTTAAAACTGTAAGGAATTAGGAGAAACAATATATACGAAAAAGTTTCACATTTCCTCAAGATTTCCAACGCCGTATTATTTGTTACATCCGGCCGTACGGTTAAAAAATTATCTCAAAAATATGAACTCGGTGGAACTTGTACCGTTTTCTGAAGTACTTTTAAACCGTTCAAAATTAGAAAAAACTTTTAACATTAAAAAGTAGCACATTTTCACAAGCTTTCCAATGCCATATCATTTGCCTCAAATGTATTAGCCGTTTAGAAATTACATTGAAAATACGAACTCGGCTGTTCGGCTTGCGAAATTTTACGATTTTCAAAATTACTCTTTATCCATAAGGAATTGGAGAAAACTTTCAACATGTCGAAGGAGCGGTTTTGCAGCAACTTTCCAATGCTATATTATTTACCTCATTCCGATAAATAGTTTAGAAATACGATTGAAAATACGATTCACGTTTTTTGTATGAAGAAAAAACGATTTTCACAACTGCTCTTAAACCGCGTACATTTTGCCCAAAATTGAACTTGGATCATGATATTGGTGTCCATAGCTTTCCAACGGTATATCGCAAGCCCCATTTGGACACTTTTTAGCTGAAGTTCAACCCAGTACAGAGGGAAGTTCAGGCGCGTTACTCAGGCAGTTCAGGTTGTGATCAGAATATTATTCTGATCCCATGATCAGAATAGTGTTTATATATATATATATATATATATATATATATATATATATCAGTTAGGCTTCAAGTGCGTACTTTTTAGTTAAACCTATGTATAAATTGTGACACTAAATATGACTAGTAAGTAGTACAGTAGCAGTACTAGTATACGTCGGTCAAATTATTCATAATGTCCACACGTTGAATTGACGTGACAACACGCTACGCGTGAGGTGACACAAGAATCCCGGCGGCGTGTTCGGGTATTCTGGACTTCAGATTTGGAGTACCACTTATCTGTCAAACTCTTTCATCATTCACTTAAAACAGTCGATTGATCATACATTGAGTACCATATAACTGGAATTACCGATGCAAGTCGAAGAAGGATTGGCCGGTGCTGCTGGCTGGCGTCAAGTTTGATCCCATGGATTAGGAGCTGATCGAGCACCCTAAGGCCAAAGTGAGTGCTGACAGCGCGAGATTTCAGTCTCTCATCTATTTGTTCATACCAACCATCGACAGCGAGCACGACATATGCTACACCTAACCTGAGAAACTTCTAGGTAAGACACCGATCGGCCGTCTACTTGCACAAACATATTCCTTTGTTTATAGCTCTATTTTTCTTTTTAGACGCAGACCTGGTGAAGCAATTACAATTTGACAGTTAATAGAAAGTGAAACAAGTGACTCCAACATGCCAAAGATGTTATGAAAATACCAACTACGTACACTAAAACCTGTATTCCACAATACTGCAGGTATCACACTGAGTGGCCTAAGGAAGCATTTCTTCCAGCGCAATTCCAGGGCGTTCAAAAGGGGCACGTGGACGCGTCGCAAGATACAGTCGGAGTTCGGCATGCACGCGATGTGGCACAAGACCGGCAATACCTTGCCGGTGATGGTCAATGGCCGGCAGACGGGCAGCAAAAAAGGTTCTGATGCTGCACACCAACAAGAACTTTGACCAGCAGAGGACCAACTGGGTGATGCACCAGTACCACCTCGGGGACCTGGAGCAAGAGAAGGAGCGGGAGCTGGTCCTCTGCAAGATTTTCTACCAGACGAACATTAGGGCCAGGAGTAAAAAGATTATAAGTTAGTTAGGTATTGGTAGTTGTACTACCTTGTCATCCGCAAGTTGGTATTGTTGTTAACGATCTTTTGGTATGAACTTGCATTTGCTTCCAACCATCATGCCGAGGGTTGACGTGGATATAAAGCTGAATCATTTGTTTCGAAACGAATTTTCAAGCACCTGATTTTTATTTGATGGGTAGCATAAGCACCTGCCGTTCGAATTCCCAGTTCTCCAATTTTTTTTTGAAACAAGTGCATGCACTTATTATCACGATAAAAAACAATATCCGTGCTGCATCCCAGTTATCAGTCTGTACTTGCAGAATTCTCTCGTTTATTGAGCACGTATATTGTTTTTTTAGGTCGAGCAAGTTTCAACTGGGGTGTAGACTACCCAGGGTTGGTTTTGTTTTTAACAGGCCCAGCCCATGACGACAACGGGGCACAAAGATCCAGCAGGTATCTACTGGCCTCTGGCCCGCCAGCGTTAGTTATATTTTGTCTTACAACATCCGCAGGCAGTTTTTTACTGAATCAAACACACAGCCTAGTTCTATTTTCCTCTTGAAACACATGTCCTGCATCCGTTTTCTAATCTCTACCTGTAGTTTTACTAGTTCATATATACGTATCATTATATTGAAAACACATAAAATTCCCTTTTCATATTTACATCCTTATTTTTGTTGTTTTTTCCCACCCAGCGCTGATTTTTTTACCACTGGTTTTCCCTTAAACCAACTCAATTGTCCCACGTCTTACTTGCTTACAAAAACAAAACGATTTTTTTTGGCAAATCAATACCTTCTTAAAAAATGTTTATCATTTTAGGATTACAATAGTTTGGACTCCACCGAAATATGCAAAATAAGGTTGAACTTTTTGACCGTGGTCCTGGGCAGAAAATGGGATGTAATAAATTACTTAATAATTAGCAAATGGGCTGCAAATTATAAAAAATACCAAATGGGCTTTATGTTGTCTGCCATAGATTTGGAGGCTGACTTGTGGGCCTACTAAGTTCATGCGTACACAAGGTTTCTCAAAAAAGAAACTTAGTCAACAATCGACTCTAGCAGCGCCACACCGTTAGATGTCACTCTAACGGCAATCGTGCTTCTTCAGTCTCTGATCTTCCTGCCCCAGCCGCCCAAACCAGCGTCGTCGGAACCGCCTGCTCCCGCCTCCCATGGCCGGCAGTGCTGCCGGGCAGGCCTCACGGCCCCATCATACTCGCATCCCTGGCCTGTCTATCCCTCTACTCACGCACACCTCCTGTTATTTTTCCGCGACGGCAGCCGAACCAGTCAACCCTCGTACTCTCCACCGCGTGGGCAGCCACTGTCGTGTCTTCCCCGGCTCCGTGTCATTCCCTTCGTAGGCCTCGCCGTTGTCCACCGCCCTGGTGCTCTTGGCGCAGCATGGTCAACAATGTCCATCCATCGGCCGTAGTGCTTCTTCAACCTCTGGTCTTCTTGCCCCAGCCGCCCAAAGCAGCGCCTGTCGTGCCGCATGCTCCCGCCTCTCGTGGCCGACTGTGCTGCCGTAGAGGCCTCACCATCCCCATACTACTCCCACCGCTGGCCAGGCCGTCCCTCCACTCACCCACTCCCCCTGTTATTCTGCGACGACGGCAGCCTCACACCTCAGCCGAACCAGTGAACCCTCGTACTCCTCTCCGCGTGGGCATCCACTGTTGTGTCTTCCCCGGCTCCGTGTCGTCCCCTTCCTAGGTCTCGCCGTCGTCCACCGTCGTGGTGCTCTTGGCGCGGCGTAGTCAATGTGGTCAATGACCGACTTCCATCGGAAGAGTACTGTACATGGAGAGGCTGACAGTTGGGTCCACGGCAGCCGCAAGGAAGTGCATCCTTATTATGCGCAAAATAATTATTCCTCCACCTGATAGCAGGGACCCACTGGACGGGCCACCAGTATTTTGTGAAAAAAATGTTTCCCCCCTGACTGCTGGGACCCACCGGACGGGCCACCGTATTTCACGAAAAAAACGTTTGCCCCTGACTGCTGGGACCCACCGGATGGACCACCGTATTTCCAAAAAAACATTCCCCCCGCTGTCAGCTTGGACCCACTGGAAGTGCCTCCTTATTACGCACAGGAAAATGAATACTCCCCCTGCTAGCTGGGACCCACCATGGTGGGAGGCTGACTTGTGGGCCTACTAAGTTGACGGGGACGGAGGGCTTTGTCAACTTAGTCAATATGAACGATTCTAGCTCCAGTGACCGTACGATGTCCATCCAACGGCCGTCGTGCTTCTTCAATCTCTGCTCTTCCTACTCCAGCCGCTCAAACAAGCGCCGACGGGACTACCTGCTCCCTCCTCCCCGCGGCCAGCTGTGCTGCCACGCAGGCCTCACCGCCCCATCGTACTCCCATCGCTGTCCTAGCCATCCCTCTACTCACCCACACCTGCTGTTATTCTCTGGCGACGGCAGACGAACCAGTAAACCCTCGTACAGTCGTACTCCCCTCCGCGTAGGAAACAACTTTTGGGTCTTCCCTGCCTCCGAGTCGTTCCCTTCCTAGGCCTCGCCGTCGTCCACCACCCTGGTGCTCTCGGCGCGGCCTGGTCAACATGGTCAACGACTGACATGCATCTGAAGTGGACTGTACGTGGAGAGGCCGATAGTTTGGTCCACGGCCGCACGCAAGGAAATGCCTCCTTATTACGTGCAAAATAATGATTCCTCCACCTGACATCAGGGACCAACCGAAAGGTCCTCTGTATTTTGCGAAAAAAACGTTACCACCGCTGACAGCTCGGACCCACCAGCTACACTACTAGGAAAAGGGCTATAGATGGAATGGACACTAATGGCGCACTGTACATGTGGTGCGCCATTACTAAATACTAATGGCGCACCATGTGTTGGTGCGCCATTAGTGTGCAAATACTAATGGCGCACCACATCCCACGGTGCGCCATTAGTAATTTTTTATTTATTTTACAAAACTACTAATGGCGCACCGTGGGTGTGGTGCGCCATTACTAGTTGACATAGTAATGGCGCACCACACCCACCGTGCGCCATTAGTAGTTTTGAAAAAAATAAAAAAAATTGTTAG